>NC_048420.1:24324342-24325333 GCF_013103735.1 Etheostoma cragini | reverse complement strand
CACACACACACACACACACACACACACACACACACACACACACACACACACTCAGCAACACACACACAAACACCTCCCCCACCCAGCCACACAGCAGTTTGGCTGAAACAGGAAATGCTGTTTTCACAGTTATTCTTGTTGCCTAAACTAAAACATTTTAATATTTTATTAAGTTGCAATGACATTTTATGAATAAAAATGAATTTCGTGCTTTGGAACAAGTTATTGAACATCAGTCTGTTAATCCATGATTCAGAAATAAGAGACTTCCACTACTGTTGGGCCCAGTCCCTAAACACTACCGCTAAGCCTCTGTCCTGACTGACAGGTCCTAGAGCATCCTCTGCTTTATCGTCTGTTTTCAAATGAATGAGACCATAACTTACTAAATGAGCACCTTAATGTATTACATAACACTTTATACTAGCGATTGAGACCATGAACTCGTTATGAAAATGTTTACTGAGGTAATAAATCAAGTGAGAAGTGGGTCACTGTCTCATAGACTTCTATGGAAACAGACTTCTTTCGGCAGCCAGTGGAGTCGCCCCCTGCTGGACGTTAGAGAGAATGCAGCTTTAAGGAGCTTCAAGATGGCGTCCTAGCATTGGTTTCCGCTTCTAATGTCTCTTTTAATTAGATCAGAAGCCTGTCCCATAGACTTTACATTGTGATTGACTCACACACATTAAACTACAGAAGCTTTTCATCTCTGACTACTTTAAATATATTTAATATAAATATTTACTTGCTCATATTATGCTCATTTTCAGGTTCATAATTGTATTTAGAGGTTAAATCAGAATAGATTTACATGGTTTAGTTCCAAAAATATGTATATTTTTGTTGTGCTTCACATTGATGTGTGTTTAGCTCTCAAAGTGAGACATCTGACTTCTGTACCATCTTTGTTGGGAGTCGCACATGCTCAGTACCTAGGTAAGGACTACTAGCCAGTCAGAAGCAGAGTATGAGGGTCCTGACAGTACCT
>NC_048420.1:24323104-24324242 GCF_013103735.1 Etheostoma cragini | reverse complement strand
GACACACACACAGAGACACACACACACACACAGAAAGACACACACACAAAGAGACACACACACACATACACACACACATACACACACACACAAAGACAGAGACACACACACAAACACACACACACACACACACACAGACACACACAGAGACACAGAGAGAGACAGACACACACACAGAGACACAGAGAGAGACACACACACACACACAGAGAGACACACAGACACACACACACAGAGAGACACAGAGAGAGACACACAGACACACACACACACACACAGAGACACACAGACACACACACACAGAGAGACACAGAGAGAGACACACAGACACACACACACACACAGAGATACACACATACATACACACACACAGACGGACACACTGAGACAGACACACAAACACACACACAGAGATACACACATACATACACACACACAGACGGACACACTGAGACAGACACACAAACACACAGGCCAAAGGTCATGGTACATAATGAAGAAAGACATCAGGATGGTTTGAGATGGAGATTTCTTGTCTAAGATAACATTTACACACCGCTACGTCGTTGAGCCTTCAGCCGAGCCGTTTGAGCTTTACTCCTAACATCTGAACCAGAACGGCGTGTTCCCGAGGAGGCTGAATGATATAAAGGATTTCTGTCGGGCGCTTTGTGCGTTTCCCTACTGATAACAGTATGGATTTCCCCATAAAATAAACCGAGCAGCTGTTCCAGATCCACCTGGGCTCGGCCTGGTTGCCATGCCCACGCTGCCGAGGGAAAGGAGAGATTATTCTGCTCTGATGGACGGACGAAAGAGAAACAGCCGTTCCTCTTCTCCTCTCTATTTAAAGCTTTCAGTCCTTTCTCTTCCTCTTACCAGGTTTCACAAAGTCAAATTTAAAGATTCATTATTCTCCAAATAGGTTTACATGGTTTAATTTACAAAAAACACCATATTTGTGGCTTTGTGCTGCACATTGTTGCAGCTCCTCTTTTCACCCTGTGTGTTGAGCTCTCTGTTTGTGTGACGTCTCTCTTCTGTTCCATCTTTTATGGAAGTCGCACATGTGCAGTACCTAGGTAAGGACTACTAGCCAGTCAGAAGCAGAGTATGAGGGCCCTGACAGTACCTAGGT
>NC_048420.1:24318032-24323004 GCF_013103735.1 Etheostoma cragini | reverse complement strand
AGGAGCAGAGTATGAGGCCCTGACAGTACCTAGGTAAGGACTACTAGCCAGTCAGAAGCAGAGTATGAGGCCCTGACATAACCTAGGTAAGGACTACTAGCCAGTCAGAAGCACATGAAAACAATCCTTTTAAAGTAATTAGACGTATTTCAAACAAACATTAATTTATTCATCCAACCTTTATTTATCTACCTTTATTTATCATCTGCAGGGTTAGCGAGTTAAATCACAAAGACAACATTGGAAAAATAAAGACAAGAAAATTATATGATGAATAAATTCGGACAACACAGATGCAAAATAAAGTTTCTACAAGTACAATTACACTGTAAAAAACGTCATGCAACATTCACGCTAACTTACTGCAACAACTGGCAGCCATTTCCTGTGAGTTCTTTTCAAAGTAAAGGTCCCGGACTTCATTTACAGTATTTATGGATTTACTGTAAAATGCAAAACAATTACAAACAATTAAAAATACAGTAGTTTCCTATTTACAGTACTATAGTGGAGTACAGTATGTATTAGTACTCAGACTACTGGGATTCTTTCTGTCTGTTGTCGTTCTTTTTGTCCTTCCTTCTATTTTTCTGTCTGTCTTTCTGTCTCTGTTTGTCTTTCTTTCTGTCTTTTCTGTCATTCTTTCTCTTTCCTTCAATCTTTCCATCTGTCTCTGTCTTTCCGTCTGTCTTTCTGTCTGTTCTTTCTGTTCGACTGTCTGTTGTTACACACTTACACACACACACTTCAAAACAAAGCACTTCAGGTAAAGTGTGCTTCCTTACAACGTTGCTTTCTGGGAATTAGACGTCGCAGGTAGTGGATGGAAAGGTAAACACTGTCGAGGCGTGTGTGTGTGTGTGTGTGTGTGTGTGTGTGTGTGTGTGAGTAAATGCTGCTGTGGTGCAGGCAGGTAATGTGTTGTGTGTGGATGAGGCAGTAACGTGGCACACGGGGTTAAAAGTCCAAACCATCCCGATGAAGGAAACATCTGTCAACAGCGTGATCACTGCCACGGTTTCTAAGACAACGGTGGGTTTCTAAGACAACCATGCAGGTTTGTCTACGATCACGCAGGCTTACTTCCACATGGCTACATTTTGGTTTTCTCCGACGTTTTGAGACCGTCCATATCAACACGTCTGACATCACACATCACATGACCGTTCACACACACTGGGCATGTGCGTGCCGGTGTAAACAGGAAGCGGAGGATGGCGCCCCGCCCCCATCCCTCATCCCCACAGTTGCTAGTAGCCAAGGAGGACACGGAGGATTAACCCTCGTGTTGTCTTCCCATCAACATTGAAAGTCAGCACTTTTGTTGACGTTTTTATTGATGTTTTTAACTTTTCCTTAAGTTTTTGTCCCTTTTTTCAACACTTTTCAAGCTTTTTTCAATGTTTTTTGGTTGTTTCCAACACTGCGTAACACTAAGTTATTAACTTTAGTTTTACAGTTATTTTTGGAATTTATGGTCAGTAAACCTCATTTATAGGAAATTATACCTAATGTTTGAGTTAGAAAAGCAGAAATTAGGAATTATTGAGACTAAAATTAAAGGAATGGATGTTGATGATAATCACAGACTGGAATATGTCAACTTTTAATCAAAAAAAGGGACCAAAATGTAAGAAAGCGTCAACAAAAGTGTTGAATTTCAACACAAGTGTCCCAAAGCTACCTCTATGTGTTTGAGACCCAAACTCCACACTGTTAAAAAAAACCTGCTTTTTCAAATAATTGAGGAGGGGCGGTCTCTCGCTGACCCAGTTTGCCCTCATGTTGGCCAAGTCCTGCAGAGTCCTAAGTCCGGGTTCGAATACGACTGGTTTCCCTTTTCAGCGTCTCATCCCCCATCTCTCTCCCCCTTTCAAGTCCATCCAGTGTCAGTCTAATAAAGGGAAAAGACCCAAAACATAACCTCTGAAAAGAATAACTAAATAATTGGTCCGCTGCACGGTCTCGAGAGGTTCTCGTCCCCAGAGTCCGACCCTGAAGACTGTTTGATCCGAGTCCGTTCTTTATTCAGAAGATGCGGCTGCCGTTCAACACAAGCGTTGATATGAAAGTTATATTCTCAGCCAACCAATCTGAAAGCAAACGCCTTCTCTGCTTAACAATCACTTAAAACAGGACGTTGGTCGTGTAGTTCCTAACGAGGTTCCGTCGCTGAGTTCTGGCTGTCCAATCCTCAGATAGGACACACGCATTAGGAACCGTCTCATAAAAGCTGTTTCTCAGTTTCTACATCAGTGTCGTTGCTCAGTGGTCCGCCTCCTGCATCACATCCATCACCACGGTTCTGGGTCCGGTGAGGATCAGGTGGCTGACAGCCCGGTAGTCCAGATCCAGAACATTTAGACCGTTGACCGAGACCACAAACTGACAAACCTGCAGGTAGAAGAAAGATTTAACACAGTAAAGACAACTTACACCATGTGTCTTCCTTTACAACAGGCAGGGCTGTAGTCAAGACCACCATTGTCGAGTCCAAGACCAAGACTAGTCAAGTCCAAGACCAAGACTAGTTGAGTCCAAAGACGTTTGAGACGGAGTCAAGGCCGAGTCCAGGACAGGAAAAAAAGCTCTTATGCATGACAGTATCAAGACAATAATTTTGGGTTTCACTTTCCCTCCAAAGTTATTATCAACATGATAAAGACACCTGGACTCGGTCCAGACCAAAAGCCCAAAAGCCATATCTGGCAAGACCAGTGGCCGAGACAAGTCAGAGTCCAAATACTAGCCAGTACGAGAAAAGTCCGAGACCACAGAAAAACGGCCTTGAGTCCGGACTCGAGTCCGGTCTGGGACTCGAGTCCGGACTACAGGCCTGACGCAAGGAATAACAAAGGAGAATAATCCAATGAAGCTAAAGGGTCCTGATCAGGCGTCGGTATGGGACAGATTGGGGATTTAACCCTTGAGTTGCCTCTGGATAGTCTGGCTATCACCAGACCAAGCTCAATCTTTTAACCCTTGTGTTGTTTATCAATGTTTTTATCTTTTTCTTACGCTTTTGTCCCTTTTTTCAACAATTTTTCAATGTTACACTAACTTATTAACTTTAGTTTATATTGTATAAAAATACTATTACCAATGATAATAATAATAATATCAAACTGCAGTTCCTAATCTGGCCACTATATGTCACATCCACACAAACTATTTAAATAAACGGGAAAAACATCTATTCCAAAGTCAGCTAATTTCTGGCCCCAGAACCTCGGACCTTCGTGTGGTTTCACTCCATTTGGGCACATAGAAGGAAATAACGGTCTCCTCTTAACTACACTTCCCATGATGCCTACCTTCATCCCAGCGGCGGCGGCCGGGCCGCAGGGCTCCACAGCCTGGATGTGACACGGCCGGTTTCCTCGCACCACAAACCCCCAACCCACGGCATCGCCCACAATCTGGAGACACAAAGAGACCTTAATCTGCAGCAGAAAAGCCAATGAAACTGATTCCAGCAAGAAAAAAAGACAAGAAAGGATGTTACGTACTGGACCTTTGATGGAAAAGGCCTTCCCGAATCTCCTAACTACTAAAAAAGAAGACGTTACCAACGTACTGTAAAGGTTTTCTTGATGTAGGGTCCTCCAGGTCTTTGCAGCTCTTCCGTGCTCACTGGTCTTGTCAGGACTAAAAAACACAAAAACAAAAGTAATAAAATGTTTTCATGTTTTATTTCATCACTAAAAACTATGTGTTGCAAATATAACAAATGAGATGTTAACTGCTTTCAACTAGAGATGTCCAGATCAGCGAGAGACTTCAGATACAGTATCAGGGACCACTAAGGTCTATATAAAGAGACTTCAGATACAGTATTAGGGACCACTAAGGTCTATATAAAGAGACTTCAGATACAGTATTAGGGACCACTAAGGTCTATATAAAAGAGACTTCAGATACAGTATTAGGGACCACTAAGGTCTATATAAAGAGACTTCAGATACAGTATTAGGGACCACTAAGGTCTATATAAAGAGACTTCAGATACAGTATTAGGGGCCACTAAGGTCTATATAAAGAGACTTCAGATACAGTATTAGGGTACCACATGAATGTAAAAAAGTAGAATATTTCTCTCTGAAATGTAGAAGTAGAAAGTGACTGAAGTACAAGTACTGGAGTAAATGTACTTAGTACTATTCCAGAGCTGGATAGCGTGGTTAAATACTGCAATAACAATAATACTTGTTATCTAAGTATTAAAATGTCCTCAGTTCTACATTTCTGCTGCTTTCAGTTTTGGGTGAACTCACCTGATTTGGGGTTGTAGAGCGGGGGGGAGGAGGGCGAGTTGTGGAGTCTCCTGGTGTATATGCTGCCGTCGCTGCAGCTCCGCAGCCGGCCTCGGCCTACACCTACACCTACACCTCCTCCTCCGGCTCCCCGTCCGGCTCCGCCTACGCCAACGGCTCCGCCTACGCTTCTAGCTCCGCCTCCGCTTACACTTTCGGCTCTACCTCCGACTCCACCTCCGGCAACTGCCTTCACCTCCTTTGATGGAGCCACTGGCAAAGAGAGAGAGAGAGAGAGAGAGTCTTATTCAATTTCATAGCATTTGAAAGCAAATGGAAGTGTTTTTGAAATAGTATTGAGTAAAAGTTGACATATTCCAGTCTGTGATTATCATCAACATCCATTCCTTTAATTTAAGTCTCAATAATTCCTACTATCTGCTTTTCTATCTCAAACATTTGGTGTAATTTCCTATAAATGAGGTTTATTGACCATAAATTCAAAAAATAACTGTAAAACTAAAGTTAATAAGTTAGTGTTACGTAGTGTTTAAAAAGTGTTAAAAAAGGGACAAAAGCGTATGTAAAAGTGTAAAAACATCGATAAAAAGCCTCAAGAAAAGTGTTGATTTTCACGAGGGTTAAAAGGGTGATTTAATATATGCATGTAATGCTTTGTTTAGCTGTGCATGATCAGCCCCCCCCCCCCCCCCCCCCCC
>NC_048420.1:24313592-24315086 GCF_013103735.1 Etheostoma cragini | reverse complement strand
CTCCCTACTGTTGTCTCCCTACTATTGTCTCTCTACTGCTGTCTCTCTACTGTTGTCTCTCTACTGTTGTCTCTCTACGGTTGTCTCTCTACGGTTGTCTCTCTACGGTTGTCTCTCTGCTGTTGTCTCTCTTCGGTTGTCTCTCTGCTGTTGTCTCTCTACTGTTGTCTCTCTACTGTTGTCTCTCTACTGATGTCTCTCTACTGATGTCTCTCTACGGTTGTCTCTCTGCTGTTGTCTCTCTACTGTTGTCTCTCTACTGATGTCTCTCTACTGATGTCTCTCTACTGATGTCTCTCTACTGTTGTCTCTCTACTGCTGTCTCTCTACTGTTGTCTCTCTACTGATGTCTCTCTACTGTTGTCTCTCTAGTGTTGTCTCCCTACTGTTGTCTCCCTACTATTGTCTCTCTACTGCTGTCTCTCTACTGTTGTCTCTCTACTGTTGTCTCTCTACTGTTGTCTCTCTGCTGTTGTCTCTCTACTGATGTCTCTCTACGGTTGTCTCTCTACTGTTGTCTCTCTACTGTTGTCTCTCTACTGTTGTCTCTCTACTGCTGTCTCCCTACTGCTGTCTCTCTACTGTTGTCTCTCTGCTGTTGTTGTCTCTCTACTGCTGTCTCTCTACGGTTGTCTCTCTTAACACTACGTCGTCCTACAGTGCCGAGACGGTCGAGCTGCTCCTCTTCCCGGTCCGTTCCATCTTTTTCAGTGACAATAATGATACAAAAATAATCCTTCCCTCCAATATCGTGAATCATCGAAATCTCAGTATCAAAATAATTGGGGTCAAAATAACCCCAATTAGATATTTTCCTCATTGTGCAGCCCTAATCTCATCTATATATAATCTATTCATTCTGGACCTCGTGATCTTGAATGAAATCCTTAGCGGACCTCTGAGTAATAAGTGGGAGAACCCCTGACCTAGAACAAACAGTCCCGGCTGTCTTTCGTGTTTTCCCATCTTGTTTTCTCCACGTGTCGTCCTATCTCTCTGCTCTTATCTCCACTTTGAGGAACTGAGAGAGCAACAGCGATTGATCGCCATCGGCTCAGATCTGAAGCTCCAGGAATGTTCCTCCTGCAGACCGAGGAGAATGTGGCGTTATCAACGCTGTGTTTGCTCTGTCTGCAGCATGTTGTTGTTGTTGTTGTTGTCGTCGTCGACGGCCGCTGCGTGTTGCTTTCATTGTGTCAATTTGCGCCACGTCGTCCAAATGACTCAGCAGACGGGTCCGGACGGGGGGAGTTAGAGAGCCAGAGTGAAAACCATTTAGAAATATGGACATTATGTACATTCTATCAGAAAGAAACATTTCCACTTTTAAAAATGTTGTTAAACTACGACAAACGCATATCGTGCCATCTCAGCTTGTTTTTGTGCCTGAATAAGAGACATTTTTATCATTTTATCAGTGTCATACTCTGCTCCTGACTGGCTAGTAGTCCTTACCTAGGTACTGTCAGGGCCCTCATACTCTGCTTCTGACTG
>NC_048420.1:24308729-24313492 GCF_013103735.1 Etheostoma cragini | reverse complement strand
AGTAGAGAGACAACCGTAGAGAGACAACAGTAGAGAGACATCAGTAGAGAAACAACAGTAGAGAGACAACAGTAGAGAAACAACAGTAGAGAGACAACAGTAGAGAGACATCAGTAGAGAGACATCAGTAGAGAGACAACCGTAGAGAGACATTACGTCGTCCCTTATGGGCCACTACTAGAAAACATCAAGAAAAGAAACCATTCAATAATTCAAGTCTCATAAAATACACTAATATCAAGAATTATGTTTCATATTTAAATAATAACCAAAATGAAGAGATCAATAACTGGCAAAAGTTGAAGGATATCGGAGTTGTAGCAGAAGACGTTTGGCAAGATTCACATTTTTACAAAGTTACATAGACAACTCGTATATTCCAAACCTTTTATTCACAAAATGAATGAAGCAAAACACAATATCTGTGTAAACTTAAAAATAAAAATGCCCCCCCGATCCGTATTTCATGACTTTGTGGTTTTGTCTGAAGTCCTACCATGGACTCTGTAACTTGGTTACCTTGTTTCCAGCCCTCCTAGCGTGGTATAGAAAGCCTGCAGGAAGACTCGGCTCCATTTGGGACCGGTTCTCATTAATATTCAACCTGCTGGACTCTGATTGGCTAACAGCTAAATTCCTTTGACCTTCAGTTGTTTCGTGTTAACACGTTTGTCCCATTTTGCAGCAATAAAGATAAAACAGATGTGGAAAAAGTTCTTAAAAATTAGAAGTTGTAAAAAAGGTTATAAATTGCAATATATCGTGAACAGTATCGTGATGATATTGTATCGGGAGGCATCGGGTGATTCCCACCCCTAGTTGTCTGAGATCTTAATCTCGTACAAATCGGCCATGTCTATAACTTGGGTCCTGTGATATTAGTCCTGTGCGAATCGATATGTCTGTGATTTAGCGAGTCTATTCATTTTTCCGAGGTTGTTGTTACCTGCGTGTCCTTTTAGCTATCGCGAAGAAGAGCAAGCAAATGCAGCCTTTCACAGTCAAGGTAGACTGGACCTAGCCAAGAAATCCAGACCCCAATCTGAAAGTTAAGGGTCTGGCATTGAGTAATAAAAATGGCCGAACCTGAGGGGCCGCACCAGCACCAAGCACGCATTTGAAAATGTCACTGCACGCGATTGGATTAACACTACAACCAATCACAACAACACACGCGGTGACGCATCCAGAGCTGAGGGCTGACGGGGCTTTCTAAATCAGACCAGGTCCCCAGATTATACTAATCCCGTGCCAATAGGGGTTTAGCTGGTAGACTCTGACTAAGTCGGCTGTGCTAACAGGCGCTAGCGTCAACTACTGGAGCTGAGTTTGCGTGCATGGCGACCTTTAAGAGTAAGTCTGGGTTAATTATTGACTTGAGTAATATAGATTGGTTTGTGTTAAGAGACCGAACACGGGAGAAAATAAAGAATCGCAGGTAACAGCATCAAATACAGCAACAGGAAATAACACTCACGGCTTTTACTGTGAAGAAATGTTTTGCGGTGTTGGTTAATTCTTAAAAAACAAGAAGTCACTACCGTTACTGAGATTATAACAACTATAAGATTACCAAAATGTAATTAGCAATATGTTACAATACTCCGTTCCAGCAAAAAGGAATTGCGTTACTCCCAACACTGTCCATGAGTACTCCAGGTTTCCATGACCGTGGCAACCCTTGATGAGTCTCCAGTCTGGTCCTCAGTATCTGACTGTTTGAGTCCTTCTGGATCTGAGATCCTGGCTGATCCTGGTCCTCCACAGTCCTCTCCTCCAGCTGCAGGAGCTTGCTCTGTGTGGGTTTTCATGTGACGAACTAGGGCTTCCCTGTAGGAGAATCTTTGATCACACTCGGAGCAGCTGTAAGGTTTCTCTCCCGTGTGAAATCTCATGTGCGTGCGTAAATATCTTTCGTTTGAATAAGACTTCTCACAGACTGAACAAGGGAAAGGTTTTACTCTCACTCTTGTGTGGATTTGCATGTGTGTCTTCAGACTTCCATTCTGTGTAAAACATTTCTTACAGACTGAACAACTATAAGGTTTTTCCCCGGTATGAGTCTTCATGTGCTTCTTCATATTGGACTTGCAGAAAAATCCTTTCCCACAGTCTGAGCAGTTGAAAGGGGGGTCTTCTGTGTGGATCCTCATGTGGCTTTGTAGAAGTCCACTCCATGCAAAAGATTTGTTACAGACTGAGCAACTGAATGGTGTTTCTGTTGCGTGAGTTATCATGTGTGACTTTAGACTCGACCTGCACATGTATCCTTTCTCACAAAGTGAACAACTAAACAAAGGTTTTTCTCCTGTGTGGAGTCTCATGTGTGCCTTCAAACTTTCCCTCCTCTTAAAACATTTCTTACAGACCGAGCAGCTGAATGTTTTTTCTCTTGTGTGGATTATCATGTGAGTCTTCAAACTTTCCCTCCGTTTAAAACATCTCTTACAGACTGAGCAGCTGAATGTTGTTTCTCCTGTGTGGATTCTCATGTGTGCATGTAAACCTCCACTCTGTTTAAAAGAGCTCTTACACACTGAGCAACTGAACGGTTTCTCTCCTGTGTGGATTCTAATGTGGTCCTCCAGATATTTCTTTTTGCTAAATCTTTTCCCACACTCAGAGCAGCTGAACGTTTTCTTAGCAGGACTGGACCAGGAATCACTGACAGCAACGTCCCCATTTTGCAGAAGGTTTAAACCTGGCTGATGTTCCCTGGTCTCGTCCCAATCTCTACTGTTATCAGCCTCAGGGTCAGAGTGGAAAGCCTGGTCATAAGCACCCGGTTGTAAACTAAATTCTGGATGTACGTGCCTGTCAGATTCTGCTCCTCTGCAACCCTCTCCCTCAGCTCCTGTTTCCATGTGTTCAGTTTGTCTTTGATGAAGCTGTGAGGACTGAGCTTCCTCTCCATCTTCTTCCCTCTTCACAGCGACAGAAGTGAACAGGAACTTAATACCAGCCTCCTCCAGCCCTTGAAGCTGCTCTCCCTCCTCACTGCTCCACAGTTGCTCCTGCTCCTCTTTAATGTGTGGGGGGGGCTTTGGGTCCTGCTGGTCCACAGTGGAGCTCCACTCCTGCTGCTCAGGGGGAACCTCTTCTTTAACCACCAACACCGGCTGGACCTCTGCAGGAAGCACTGAAACACACATTGAGGAAAACTGTGACTTCCTGCTATCTATTGGTGTAACACCAACGTTCCTTGTAAATGTGCCTCCAATATATTATCCTATGTATACACACACACACACACACACACACACGTTCTATATTTTAATATTCAGTGCAAATTAAAAGAACATAATTTCCTATAGCCTATATATACACACATACACACACACACACACGCACACACACAAATATACACACATTTATAAAGATATTTGACTGAGTTAACATTTGCAGAGCGGTAGCAGAGTTGCAGTTGGAACGAAGCTGCCTGTATTCAATGTTATACTATAATGTATGTCACGCGTCTCTCTCGCATAGGCAACACACACACACACACACACACAATCTCCATGAAAACGACTGGCAAAAGTCTTATTTATCTTTTCACAATCACTCTGAATACAGTGTGTGTCAGTGTGTTGATGTAGAGTCCCGACCCGACTCTTAGCAAACAAGCGATCGCGCCTTCTTTCGAAGGTTTGCGGTTAAATGCGGTTGGGTTGTCCAGGTCAAAAACACTGTATCAGCTGGGAATCGAATAAACTTATAAATAATGTTACGTCATGGCTGGTGCTTCAGTACATTTGAGGAAAGTATTTGGGGATGAGGACCAGGCTTAACCGCAGCTATCGGTCTGAAACAGAGCTCAACAGTCCAACCCGGTAGGGCCGGGCGATACTGAGAAAATCACATATCACGAGATTATTAACCAAATACCTCGATATCGATATTGCGACGATATTGTAGTGTTGGCAACTGATGCTTTGACAAAATATCTTCACACTTAGATTGAAGATAAATAATCATCAATAATGTGAATATAATGACCTAAGTGGGGAAAAGGCCAATAATAGAACAGCTGGAGCAGCCTGCTAAGTTCAGAAAATTACATAAATTTACTGCAATGCAGCCTTTAAAAACCAGGAAAAGAAACATATGTCATATAACGATATTACGAGATCCAAAATCTTAGATGATATCTAGTCTCATTTCACGATATTGATAGAATATCGATTTATTCCCCAGCTCTGCGACCAGTGTAATTAATTATGTTCATTTTAAGGTTCATTCCATATTAACCTGTGCACAATGTCATTTATTCATAATACGTTCATGTTGTGGCAAAATGGTTTCCCTTAATTTGTCAATTTTTAAAGTTGCGATAAAACAATACGCTAAGGTATCTGAATGCCCCCCCCCCCCCCATCCGAAAGCACGACCAGTTTTATTAATGTTACTCTGAGCAAGCAGCGTTACCAGAATTTTTAACTGTTAAGATTCACAATGAAGGTGCAAAATTAAAGTTTTGTTTGATGTATTTTGTTGATGTTGGAATGGATTTTAAAAACATATGGATAAAAGGATTTTTAGGGATGATACTGATCATTATCATTTAGGGATGATACCAAATATTTGGTTATTTAGAAATCTGATATTCCGATATACTGGCCGATATATATTTAATATAAATAAAACCAGAAACGCATAATGAAAAACAGATTTCCCTAACGTTCTCACTAACAGGGACGTTGTAGAGCGTCCTCTGGTGGACAGACTATGTTACACCATCACTAACAGGGACGTTGTAGAGC
>NC_048420.1:24306316-24308629 GCF_013103735.1 Etheostoma cragini | reverse complement strand
CCACCAGACTCCATGTAAATAATCACTACTTTTAGCATGTATAGAGCAGCATATCTCCACCAGACTCCATGTAAACAAACAGTTATTTCATCATCGTAAAAGACACTTCATTCAATTTTGAGAAACACAAAATAAAACTATGGGTTTGTTTTTCCACTTTTTAAACAATCAGCACCCTGGTTTGGTTGAAATAAACACAATTTAATAATATACACGCTTTCGCTAAACACACCAGGGTCCATGTAAATAACCAATACTTTGAACGTGTACAGAGCCAACATGTTTTCACGTGTAATTTGTTAAACTATGTGATTATTTCAACCAAACCACAATGCTGATTGTTGGTTAACGGGGAAAAGAAACCAAGACGGCTTTTCGTAGTTCTATTTTGTGTTTCTCAACTGTGAATGAAGTGTCATTTACGATAATAAAATTACCGTTTATTGACATGGAGTCTGGTGGAGTTAAACAAAACGGCACATCCTCTTTAGCAGAAAGGTGGACCTGCTTAGAAACCCTTTCCATAATGTTGTCAGACACTTAATATGATAATTATAATAACAATAATAACAATCTGAGCCGGTCAGTGGCAAACCGAGCCTCTAACAGCGAGAGGAGACTAACCTGCTCGGTGTAACCGGAGATGAGGGCCGAGCCCGGGGTCCTTGCGCTCCCGGTCCCGGTGTCTCTGGTTCTCCTCCCGGGACCGCCTCAGCTCCTCCTCGTAGTCCGCTATCGTGGTCTCAAACAGCCCAAATATCTCCTCAGCAGCCGCAGCTAGTCGCTGCTGCACCAGCGCCCTCAGCACGCGGCCTTTAGACATCTCCACCCAACCACAGACACGTGTCCTCCACCCGGGCTGGGTGGAGCTGCGCGAGCTCTGCCCGGCGAACGGCCACGCGGATGCTAACTGTTGTTAGCCGCTAGCCGGCTAAGCTAACGTCGACACCTCCGTAGCAACCGGGAGATGAGTGACAGGTAAATATTCAGGAAAGGATGAGCGGCAGGAAGTCCGTTCAGACAGGAGTACCCGGATGTAGAGAGACATAAAGAGACTCACAAACACACAATCTCAACACAACTAAGCGACTCTAAAGTTTCTACATGGTGCTAGTGATCAAAGACCAACTTCCGCTTCCGCTTCTTCTTCTTCTTCTTCTTCTTCTTCTCCTTCTTCTTCTTCTTCTTCTTCTTCTTCTTCCCGAAGTTATATTCTGTGTTACAGTTGCACTAATAGTATAAATATCAAGTAGAAATATAAATAAGGAAATATAATGAGTGTGGATATTTACGGTATTTACATAATTAGGTCGTAATGGTGAACAGTAACAATAATAATAATAATAATAAAAATCATAATAATAATAATAATAATAATAATAATAATGATGATGATGATGATGATGGTAGCAGCAGAGTATTTCACACTTCTTCTTCTTCTTGTTTCTTGCCTTCCTCTGTTCTCTAGTCGCCATTTACAACTCATTTAATCATAATTGTGTATATATTTTTATTTGCTCCAATATCTCGGTAGGTAGTTTTTTTTTTTTTATTTGTTCCGACCGTCTAAATTCAATAAAGAGTGTACATTAAAAACAGTTTCTTCCTTCGAGCGGACTTCCTGCACTGCACCAATACCAATGCTTAAGAGTTTAGATATGTGGGAACTGGTCTTCATGGAGCTCTACTGTCTGTCCCCTAGATGGTGGTCCCTGACCATCTGATGAGCTGAAGATCTGCATCGGCACGTTCATACCTGACCTTCCATCATATCTGTTTAATATCTGTTATTATCTGTTTAATGTCTGTTTAATATCTGTTTAATATCTGTTTAATATCTGTTTAATGTCTGTTTAATGTCTGTTTAATGTCTGTTTAATATCTGTCTAATATCGTCGAAAAGACGACCATAAACTTGATAAAAAGGTTTTTCATTTTGAATTGTGACTCAGAAAAACAACAATTTCAGATCAGGTTGAAAACACAAGAAAAAAGAAAATTATTATTATTATTATTATTATTATTATTATTATTATAGAGAATTTGAGGAAGTGTACGTTCACCTCTTGATCCACACTCCAGTCCATATGGTGGCGGTAATGCAACATCAAAAACACAAGAAGAAGAAGAAGAAGAAGAAGAAGCAGAAGCAGAAGAAGCAGAAGAAGAAGAAGAAGAAGAAGATCCACCACCGGATGTTAGTATTTGAGCAACATGGTATGTGAGGAGCAACAGTAGAGTCGCTTAGTTGTGTTGAGATTGTGTGTTTGTGAGTCTCTTTATGTCTCTCTACATCCGGGTACTCCTGTCTGA
>NC_048420.1:24305142-24306216 GCF_013103735.1 Etheostoma cragini | reverse complement strand
GTAACTCAGTCTGTATGGAGTACCAGAGGGTCGCTGGTTCAAGTCCCTGTTCAGGACCAAAGTAGGGTGGAGGACTGGTAGCTGGAGAGGTGCCAGGTCACCTCCTGGACTCTGCCACCTTGTCTTGAGCAAGGCACTGAACCCCCAAATGCTCAGGGCGCTTATCCATAGGCGACATCTCTCCTTTAGTGCATGCATAGGTACTGAACGTGTGTGTGTGTGTGTGTGTGTGTGTGTGTGTGTATTTATTTCAGACCCGTGTTTAATAACGATAGAGTGTAAATTGTAATTTAAACTTTCATTGTCCAGGCAGAGATGCATTCTGGGAGGTTTCTTAATCCAGTTTCTCTCCATACAAACATTTCACAAGAAGGATCAATGGCGTCTCTAGGCTCTGGTAAAAAAAAAACTATTACAACTGAAAAACTGAAATTAAATAAATCAGATTTATTAATATTAGATTCAAACTTCTGGGGCCAATAACTCTAATGATATTAAAAAATGATATTAAATCACATATGACACAACTTTCCTACCGTATTAAGGTTAACGACGAGCAGCGGTGCTTAGGGACCGTCCATAAACTACAACACCAACACCCAAATATCTGTTAATTTAATGAGTAAATAAGGTGGTGTCTCCAAATATGTTTTAACAGGACGTGCTGTAGGACAACTAGGAGACAAGTTATAATGGAGGTAAGGTTTCATGCAGGCTGAAATTCAACTGTTCAAACAGAAGGACACTCCGCTAGCTGCTAGGCTAATGTCTCCCTCCGCTAAGAACGGAGACATGTCGTTGTCTTCCCTACCGTGTATAAGAGCCCGACCGATATTAGATATTTCTCTATCGGCAAGCTCTACAACGTCCCTGTTAGTGAGGGTGTTACATAGTCTGTCCACCAGAGGACGCTCTACAACGTCCCTGTTAGTGAGGGTGTTACATAGTCTGTCCACCAGAGGACGCTCTACAACGTCCCTGTTAGTGTTGGTGTTACATCGTCTGTCCACCAGAGGACGCTCTACAACGTCCCTGTTAGTGATGGCGTTACATAGTCTGTCCACCAGAGGACGC
>NC_048420.1:24296715-24305042 GCF_013103735.1 Etheostoma cragini | reverse complement strand
TGGAGATATGCTGCTCTATACACGCTAAAAGTAGTGATTATTTACATGGAGTCTGGTGGGTTTGGTGATGGTTATTTCGGGGCTGGTTCATGTTCGTCTACAAGGACTACTCTTTAACCCTCAATTAAAATTAAAGGAATGGATGTTGATGATAATCACAGACTGGAATATGTCAAGTTTTACTCAATACTATTTCAAAAACACTTCAATTTGTTTTCAGATGCTATAAAAAATTTAATAAGACACCCCAAAATTAATGAAAGTAAAGATTTGTACTTGCCAAAGAGCGTTGTGTGGAGTCAATCGTGTTATTTTGGGGAATAAAAAAGAACATTTAACCCAAGGATTACAATTTAACCCAAGGACATGAGGGTTAACAGAAAAGTGAACCTCCTTTTAAATCCTTTCCATAATGTTGTAAGACACTAAGAATAATAATCTGAGCCGGTCAGTGGTAAAAAGAAGCACTTTTTAAAATAGTAAACTGTGAAGTTGCCCAGCAACTAACATGTATCACGCATATTGACACCTCTACTTCCCATTCATGGGTACACTGCAAACAGGAGCTGCTAACAGGTAATTTGGCAGACTAACTATAAACAAATAAAGGCTGAAAAATCAGGGGTACAAGTTGTTAGGCAATGTGAGGCACGTTCATGAGTCTGCCCTCTCAACATGGGGGTATTTTAGCCATGGTCAGCGGGGGGGAATTTATTGGACCGATCCGCTCTCCCGTTATTTCAGCTGGTAGCATAAACTCAGCATTGCATACCTAAACAGCATGACATCAGTTTTCCTTTCTGTGTTTCAGTGCTACCTGTAGACGTCCAGCAGGTGTTGGTGATTAAACAAGAGGTTCCCCCTGAGCAGCAGGAGTGGAGCTCCATTGTGGACCAGCAGGAGCAAGAGCCCCCCCCACACATTAAAGAGGAGCAGGAGGAAGAACAGCTTCAAGGGCTGGAGGAGGCTGATATCAAGTTCCTGTTCACTTCTGTCTCTGTGAAGAGGGAAGAAGATGGAGAGGAAGCTCAGTCCTCACAGCTTCATCAAAGACAAACTGAACAAATGGAAATAGAACCTGATCGAAAGGACTGTAGAGGAGCAGAACCTGACAGGCACGTACATCCAGAACATATTTTACAACCGGCTGCTCATCACCAGGCTTTCCACTCTGAACCTGAGGCTAGTGATTGGGACGAGACCAGGGAACATCAGTCAGGTTTAAACCCTCTGAAAAATGGTGACGTTGCTGTCAGTGATTCCAGATGAAGTCCCGCTAAGAAAAAATTTAGCTGCTCTGAGTGTGGGAAACGATTTAGGAAAAGGAGACATCTGGAGGACCACATTAGAATCCACACAGGAGAGAAACCATTCAGTTGCTCAGTGTGTAAGAGCTCTTTTAAACAGAGTGGAGGTTTACATGCACACATGAGAATCCATACAGGAGAAAAAACATTCAGCTGCTCAGTCTGTAAGAAATTCTTTACACGGAGGGACAGTTTGAAGACTCACATGAGAATCCACACAGGAGAAAAACCTCACAATTGTTCCCTTTGTGATAAAGGATTTATAAGCAGGTCAAGTCTAAAAAAACACATGATGACTCACGCAGCAGAAACACCATTCAGTTGCTCAGTCTGTAAGAAATGTTTTGCATGGAGTGGACTTTTAGAGCGCCACATGAGGATCCACACAGAAGACCCCCCTTTCAGTTGCTCAGACTGTGGGAAAGGATTTTTTTTCATGTCAAATTTGAAGAATCACATGAGAACTCATACAGGAGAAAAACCATTTAGTTGTTCAATCTGTAAGAAATGTTTTACACAGAATGGAAGTTTGACGACACACATGAGAACCCACACAGGAGAAAAACCGTACAATTGTTCACTTTGTGTTAAAAGATTTATGAAGAAGTCAAATCTGACAGAGCACATGCGGAGTCATACAGGAGAAAAACATTTCAGATGTTCAGTCTGTGAAAAGTTTTATTCAAATAAAAGATATTTACGTAAGCACATGATAATTCACACAGGAGAGAAACCTTTTATCTGCTCCGAGTGCAATAGAGGATTCTCTTATAGGGAAGCCCTAGTTCGTCACATGAGAATCCACACGGACGAAACCCTTGCAGCTGGAGGAGAGGACTGTGGAGGACCAGAACCAGCCAGGAACTCAGATCCAGATGGACTTAAGCAACCAGATACTGAGGAAGAGACTGCAGACTCCACGTCCATGGAAGACCCAGAGTGTTCATGAAATTAGTGAAGACATAGAAAGTTTGGGAAATATCATTTAAAGCTAATGTGCGCAGTTTGTCGCAGCCATGAGGAATTCTAAATAATGACAACAACACTGTCGGTGCGTCCACGTGATACAAGCCTTCCGTGATCAGGCTTGATTTGTGGTTCTGCTAGCTTTCACCGTAGCCTACGTAAGTGAACTGAAGTTTATAGAAAGTGAGAGGGACGGGGATTTGTCTTTTGAGCTAGCAGCAACTCTAGAGTCATAGTGAGAGAAACAAAGTGTCTCCCCTGTTTTTTCTGACAATGGTGGCAAATCTGTAGCAGGAAGAGTTAACCCTCCCCTTGACTTAATGTTTTTGGAGAAGGAGAACCAGGAAATGAGTCGGGGGGGGGGGGGCGACCTATGTACGTCTCATTTTTTGAGAGGTGCACGTAAGGCTATGGTAGTGAATTTATATTAGGTATAAAGCGAGCTTCACGCACCGCCCCCACCTCTCCTCCACAAAGTTGCTGTCCACAAATGTAACGGACACTCATTAATATAAAGTTGCACACTAAAGCTTTAATTTGTTTTTATTGAAATGAATTATTTTAATAATGCTTTGTGGGTAAAATATGGAAGGTCCAATATGTGTCAGCGCATAATTTTACTATCATGTAACATTTTCTCTTGTGTTCTGTCTCTGTTAATATAAAAAGCATAAAATGTTTAAACTGAGAAGTTGTGAGTTTTTTTTTTTAACTGTAATCAAAATGTGTTTTTACAAGTGTTAGTTTGTTAGGTACCGAAATACCAAGACCGAGCACCAGGTAACGGTACTGGTTCAGAGGCTAAAGGTACTCTAGTATGTGAACTATTTATTGAAAACAATTACTAGGGTACATAACATTAACAGATACTTTTAAAATAAATAATAATTTAGGCAACGTATTATATTAGACTTTTAACCCTCCCATTGTCCTCGGGTAAAATCTGCCCCTTTAAAAAATGTATATCTGAAATATGAGTTTCTTTTTAACCAAATTACCACAAAAAATGGATTCCTTCCAACGCTCTTTATAAATACAACTGATCACTTTAATTCCTCTGATCTTAACTATTAGTCAAAATAATTCATCAGTTCTTTTTTTTTACACTCAAATATCAGGTATAATTCTATAAAAAAGGAGGGTTATTGACCATGAATTCCAAATAGTAGTAAATCTAGTAAGGTGGTGAACACCTTCTGTCCATTTTTGACTCAGGAGGACAACACCAGGGTGCTCAACACTGGAAACAACATTGAAAAAAGTGACAAATGTTGAAAAAAATCTAAAAAAAGCATGAAAAAAAATCAAACACATTTTTTTAAACGCGGAAAAAGTGACCAACAATTTTTTTTTGAAAAAGTGAGAAAAAAAAAACCATCAAAAACATTGGAAAAAGTGTCAAATAAATTGTTACAAAATTTAAAATTAAAAAAAAAAAAAAAAACATAAAAAAGTGACAAAAAAACAACACAGACAACATGGCTAACTGCTAAGCTAAAGTTGCTGGCAGCTAAGCGAAAGTACGGTAGCGTTAGCTCCCAAGCGTTCAAAGGAAGCGTTATTTAACGAAAGTCACTGAAAGACGAAAAACAAATGCTTATGCCTATGCTCCGGTTAAAATGTAGTTTAATGCACAACACTTTTCTCAAGTTCCAATCACTTAACCAGATATGGCTAACTGCTAAGCTAAAGTCGCTAACAGCAAAGCTAAAGTGCTGTAGCGTTAGCTACCAAGAGTTCTAAAACTGATTTAACGGTTGTCACTGAACATGTAGAGAACTGTGAGTTCTTAGGCAGAACTACTATTAGAATAAGTGTTTAGCGAACTGTTAGCCGCTGTAATTGCTAAACTAACAAATTGAATTAGTATTTTGTGAGCAGCAACAAGCTACCAACACGCTACCAACAAACAAGCACAGGAAACGGAAATGAGTCAGGTACGCTTACCGCAACAGGTCTCCTCTGTAGTGGGGAGATCAGTGTCTTCTTTCTTATCTTGCTAAAACGGTCGCTGGAAATGTCAATATCCTTGCAGGAGTCATCTCAAAAAGATTAATAAAGAGGTAAGTGGGAACAGTTCTGAGGCTTCGGTAATCAACCTGGAACACAGGTGCACACCTGTTTTTAGATGGACGTCCTCGTCTTCTGCAGGCTAAAAAGACGTCTCCTCGAAGTTTTAAATAATTAAAACAAATGCACTTACATATGGCTCTTTGTAGTTTGGCTTATTTGAAGCTGCTGTATTTCTGTCATTCTGTCTGTTTTGAGATAGGGGTCGCGTGTAAAACTAATTGTCTTTAGTTCAATTTTTAAATGTTAAGACCTTAAGAATCATTACAAATGCCAGGTGTTTTGATCCAATAAACGCAGAAATGCTGAGAATATTTTTTAATAAAATAATGTATGAATGGCTCCTTCAAGTACAGTACACTATCAGATAACATAAGATCCATCTGTCTACACATTAACTTCATCAGCAGATAAACACATCAGTAAACAAAATATCAATGCTCGAATGGATTATTATATTCACTTCCAAACAAAAGAGGAAGAAAAAGAAAACCATAATCTCTCATAACAAATACAAAAGTTTCCTTCCTTTTTAAGTTTAATCTGGGCCAACTACACAGAGTTAGTTAATGATACCAGCAGGACACTTTACACATTAGCCAATAGGAAAAGTACAGGTACTCTCTGCTTAACGTTGTACCCTTTCAGACATGATAATACATGCAGAAGGATCAAAAACAGATGATACAGTCGGAAACACTTACATCATACGACAAACTAAAATAATTTTTACCTAATAAATTGAGCTGGGCATCGTTGAAAACATTTTGATACCAGTACCAATACCCTGACTTTGATACCGGTTCCTAAATGATAATTTTTTCTTTACCACTTTTATGAAACAAAAAGAAATTACCTTTACATTACACATTACCTCACAAATCTTTGTATTTATTTCGCAGCTCCTACTACGAGAGCCGTCTCTGTGTAACGTATCGTCTTTACAATGTGTAACGTCAGACAGCCAATCACAGACATCATCAGCTACGCTTGGTAAAAGCATGCTGCGTGCTATGTGCTACCATTACTTACTATTTTACACTACTTATTACTTATTGGCTCACTGACACCGGTTAGATTGAAATTTGGTATCAAATGACGAGGCATTTTTCCATAATTTGGAGGCAATTTGGTCAGCATTACATTCGGTACCCAGTCCTAAAGACAACTCAATGGTCCCAGAGCCCCTCCTGTATTCAATTGTATTTTTCTGCTAGTGTGGCCTGGTCCTCGTGGTCCCAGAGACCCGTCCTGCAGTCGAACGCGTATCCCACTAACCTCATCTCGTCCTCTGGGGTCCTTGGGACCCCAGAGGACGAGGTGGGATTGTGGTGGTACGTACATTTAATCGCATAAAAATAAACAAGCGTCTCCGAGACCCAAAGGGCGAGGCCAGGACGGCAGTTGACATTAAATGAAAAAGGCCTCGGGGACCCCGAAGCACAACGGTAGGCAAATACAACCTGTGAATGAAATCAACAAGTCTCCATGACACAAGGGACAACACAAGGGTTAAACACACCCAGAGCAGCTTAACTATTTCTTTCAGTAATAAGTGTCAAACAACGGACTATGACTGTTCCAGGTTCCAGACGTCCTTCCAATCATCCATCTGTTTAAGTCTCAGGTTGATCAGAGTATTGAGTTTTTGAAATCAGTTACACAGGAATCGTTAAACTCCAATGAGTGTTTCGAGGAAGGTAGATAGAAACTAGCTCATTAAATATGGGATGGTACTGTAAAGTCCCAAGTAAAGACAACATCATCTGCGAGTCGGACAGCAATACACTCCACTACTCAGACGCTCCCGGTGGGGTGGTGCACGTGGTGGAGGACGGAACACAGCAAACACATACAGTACACGGGTGGAAAATGGCTAGTGGTTATGGTTCTTGCAAGGAAAAATTTGACCAGAAACCGAAACATTTTTTTTTACTCCTGTGGGAATCCTCAGATGTTTTTCTGGCCACATCTTCTTCCATAAACTGCTGGCTGAAAGGTTTCTGTCCTGCGTGAGTATTAATGTCTAACTTTAAAGTCGCATCCAGGCAGAATCTTTTGCCTTAAACAGAGCATCTGAAAGGAGTTTCTCCTGTGTTAGTCCTCATGTGTGACTCCAGATCCTTACGCAAAAAATGTTTTTCTCAAACTGAGCATCTGAACTCTTTTTGTCCTATGTGAATTTTCATGTGTCTATTTAAATCTCCACTCTGTTTAAAGGATTTCTCACAGACTGAGCAGCCGAAAGGTCTCTCTTCTGTGTGAGTCATCATGTGGGACTTTAAAGTCGCATTCAGGCGGAATCTTTTGCCACAAACTGAGCATCTGAAATTAGTTTCTCCTGTGTGAGTCCTCATGTGGGACTTCAGACTGTCCTTACGCAAAAATCTTTTATCACACTCTGAGCAGCCGAACAGTTTTTCTCCTGTATGAGTTATCATGTGTCTCGTCAGATGGCACTTGCGGCCAAATCTTTTCTGACACTCAGAGCAGCTAAATGGTTTCTCACCAGCCCTACATCTGGAATCCTTGACTGGAACTGTATCATTTTTTGGAGAGTTTAAACCTGACTGAGGTTTGCTGCTCTCCTTCCAATAAGCACTGTCATCAGTCTCAGGATCAGAAGAGTCTCCAGTCTCTACCTCAGTATCTGGTTTTGAATATGTGTGTGGATTCCTGTCTGGTTCTGCTCCTCCACAGTCCTCTACCTCAGCTTCTGTTTCCATGTGTTGAGTTTGTCTTTGATGAAGCTGAGAGGACTGAGCTTCCTCTCCATCATCTTCTTCCCTCTTCACAGGGACCGAAGTGAACAGGAACTTGATACCAGCCTCGTCCAGACCTTGAAGCTCTTCTCCCTCCTGACCGCTCCACATGTCCTTCTGTTCCTCTTTAATGTGTGGGGGGGGGCTTTTTGTCCTCCTGGTCCAGACTGGAGCCCCTGGCCTGCTGCTCAGGGGGAACTGAATCTGTACCCAGTGACACCTGCTGGACGTCTGCAGGAAACAGCATGAAGCAGACACGTTACTGACTAGGGCTGAAACGATTCTTCGAGTAACTCAAATAATTCCATTACTAAAAAATTCACAATGCAAAATCTGTTGCACTGAAGCTTCGCCTAAGCAATGTAACTAACATTGTACGTGTTTGAGACTTCTTTGGACATAAGACAATGTGGATTAAAAATGAAGGCAGAGAGTGAAAATAGGGAGATAATACTAATACATACTAAAACCTAATTTCAAGCTGCAAGTTAGACAGCACCAACATTTGGCGTGAAAAAAACAAAAACCTTTTTTTAACCCTTTTCTGGATCAGTTTCATGCTGAAAATAGCTTTATGTAAATGGCAAACATAGGGGACAATTAAAAAAAAAAAAACTTATTGAATAGTACACTCTCAGCCCTCTGTACTGCTTTCAACTATTTATTCTCCTGTAGATCAACTTTTCTAGTTATATCTGACTCAGCACACATGTAGCCTACGCATAATTTACTCTTCCCTTCTCTATTGTGTGTCTTTTGTTTGGGAAGAAATCTCCTTAAATGTGAACATTAACCTCAATCATGAATTAATTCATTTTAAATGATTTAATAAACCCATGGACTTGGGATGGGGGGGGGGGGGGGGGGAGTGTATGGTGTGTGTGTAAGATAATAAGTTGTGTGCGTGAATGTGACGCGTCAGCCTGTCTGTGTTGTTAAAAGCTCAGTTCATTCAGCCTTGTCCTTGATATATCTGTGTTCTCTGGGATTTGGAGGAGTTGTGATATTTTGAGAAAAATAAAGAGAGAAGATAAAAGAATACACTCATTATATTTCTGAAAATAAAATATAATTGTACTTGCCTAAATACACCACATTTTAATCAAATGTATTATAAAAGCATTTTAGGCTACAGTCAGTCATCATTTAACATGTGACCAACCCTTTGAGGAGCTCTCTCTCTCTCTCTCTCTCTCTCTCTCTCTCTCTCTCTCTCTCTCTC
>NC_048420.1:24295494-24296615 GCF_013103735.1 Etheostoma cragini | reverse complement strand
GGGGGGGGGGGGGATGGGACTTGGAGTTCCTCCTCGTACTCTGCTATCGTTTTTTCAAACAGCTCCAATATCTCTTCGGCAGCCGCAGTTAGTCGCTGCTCCACCAACGCTCTCAGTGTTTGGGCTGGAGACATTTTGACTAAACCCCAGCGAGTCTTCCTGCGGACACACTCCGCTGAAAACTGTTCGCTCGTTCACGTCTCAGACATGCGCAGTGGCGCTGCTACGGGTTACGTTCGGGTCCGTCTACTTACAGAGACGTTTTCATTTAAAAGGACCAGCACAGAGTCCACTCAGACGGGTCTATCTGGACACTGCGGGTCCGTAAAGAACACATCCGGGCTCTGGTGCTTCTCTCCGGGTGGATCTGATCAACTATGGGCAGGCCTGCCAACTCTCACGCATTGGCCTGAGACACACGCATTTGACTGGTTTCACTCGCTCACACGCCACACCCCCGATTTCTCACGCTGAAGTGTCAACCCGGTCGGTCAAATTTCTGAAAGATGAGTTTATCTGTAGATATACCTGTTGAGCCACTCGCGATCGACTAGTTGAGCTTTCAGAGACTGTGGGGGGGTTCAAGAGCGCTCCCCGACTTCAGGTATGAGCTCTGAGTATCACAGACCGTCCGTTGCTTCGTGTCCTCTCTCTCTGTAAAGATAGAGGTGAGCAGCGCGGCTGGTAGCGTAGCAGCTTCAGTTCATTGTAGTGGACTCGCTCTGCTGTGGGCAGGGACGCGTTGCATCTGTGTAGACCTCCGATACTGAGCAGCACACAGCCTCCTCTAAACTATGTCAGACGGTCTGAGTGAGATCCACCATATCAGCGGAGCAATGACATGCACAGCAGACTATATTACAACTCACCAAATCTCGGACAACAGAGATGGGAGGAGTTATATTTAGAATGTGCACAAAGTTGTAAACATGAACAGAAATCTGATGAATCACATCTGAGCTATACTATACTATATATACTATACTATATATACTATACTATATATACTATACTATATATACTATACTGCAACGTTGGGCCTTTATTGTGCTTCTCTAACCTCGGTGCATCTCTAAATGTAACTGTAAATAATTCATTCAATGTTTCATAAAATGAACAAT
>NC_048420.1:24292556-24295394 GCF_013103735.1 Etheostoma cragini | reverse complement strand
CCCCCCCCCCTTTGCTTTTCTGATAGCGCTGCAAACCCTTGGTGTTCTCTCAATGACCTTCATGAGGTAGTCACCTGAAATGGTTTTAACTTCACAGGTGGTCCTTGTCAGGGTTAATTAGTGGACTTTCTTGCTTTATTAAAGGCAGCAGATGAAACACCGGCCTATATTATTGGAAAGCATCAATTTTAAGAATCAGAAAGGAGTTCATCACCAGAGATGGGAAGTAATGAAGTACAAATACTTTGTTACTGTAGATTTTTTTGATATTTTTACTTTACTTAACTATTTATTTTTGTGGCAACTTTTTACTTCTACTCCTTACATTTTAACACAAGTATTGGTACTTTCTACTCCTTACATTTTACAAAATTGGCTCGTTACTTTCGTTTTGTTCAAGAGGTCGTCATGTCGGAGAATAGAGCGGACACGCGCCACTACACAAAGAGAAAAGTGAGAGAAATGAAAGGAGACAAGCTGTGCGGAGGATAACCAGCTGAGAATGTGTGTGTGGCTCTTTGAGAACTGTAAGTTGTAGAACTCATGTTGTCAGTTCACTTAAGCCTACTGTTGGTCTACAGTTCTTCACATTTAAAGTAAGTTAGCTAGTGGTTCTGGTGTGTTCTTCACCTGTTAGCTAGGTTGCTCGTTGGTCTTAATGAAGCATCAACACTTTCACCAGCTTTATTCGCCTGAGTTTTTTTTTTAGTTTTTTTTTTTTACTAAACTTCAGATACTGTAGTTCAGTTGACAAGTGGATGGAAACTTAGCTAGACAGAAGTTGTCTTCGTCTGTTTTAACAGACACACCTGGGGCCAAGTTGGAAACCGGAATCAGCTTTAATCCAGTCCTAATCTAGGCCTCAACTTCCACATCATTTTACTGGAGTTATCTCTATTATTGTTTACGTCCTCAATACCATATTCAATCTAAATGGATGGAAATACATCTACTGTACGTTGCATTTGACGCACGACCAAGAACACAACAGATTTGGCATTCTAAATTAATTCACAGTAAAACATTGCGGCTTGATGGCGCTAACGTTAGCACATAGTAGTAGGGAGGGCGCTAACGTTAACACATAATGGTATGGATGGCGCTAACGTTAGCACATAGTAGTATGGATGGCGCTAACGGTAGCACATAGTAGTATGGATGGCGCTAACGTTAGCACATAGTAGTATGGATGGCGCTAACGTTAGCACATAGTAGTATGGATGGCGCTAACGTTAGCACATAGTAGTATGGATGGCGACATGATTAAAAATGAAGAAAACGGAGATCCAGCAGACAAGCAGCAAGACATTGCCATCATTCTCGGCCTTATCAGAGAGATGTTTGAGACAGGAGACATCAAATATGACTCCTGGCCAATGTGCTGGGGAACTTCTTCATTAATGTCTGTTTAGTCATTCATATTTGAATCCTTTTATTTTATTTCCAGAAGCCATATTTGAGCACACACACTATACATGTAGATTCATGAAAATGTTAAGGGGAAGATTAAAAATACAAACTGGATCTGTGAATTCTCACAGAATCACAACTGAATTCATATCTTGCTAATGAGTCAGAATCTTAGTAACCTTGAGTTTCTGTCATAATAATCATATATGTTATGTTTTAGGCCTATTGGCAGACAGGAATTTAAAATGTCGCCATTTCCATATAAACACTGTGTTCTCCCTGTTGACTGAAGTGTCTCAGCGTCTCTCTGGTAACATTTGTGTGCTCCAGGTAGCTTTGCATAAGAAATGGTGGTCATTCTAAAGGCGAGTGCTTGCCTCGCTTTTTCGGTTCCTTTTTTTTGGTGTTTAAATTACTTTTATACTTTAAGTTTTAAGTGTCATGAGCCCTCTCTCTGCCTGGTAACACGCTGATTGGAGTTTGATGACTTCCACCTGTTTCTGCTCTGCTCTGCCTCACCCTCGTTACCTACCAGCTGCACTGCATTCACCACTTATCATGTCCTGTATATAATGCCTTGTTTTTCAGTCCTCCCTTGTCAGATCGTCTGCTACCAGTACCGGTTACCTGCCTGTTTTTGGAAAAGCCTTTTGACTCACTTGCTTCCGTGTTCTCCTGCTCCGGACTTCTCGGATCATCCAGCTCCTGCTCTCTACTGGGGATCTACACGTGCTGATTTTTGGATTTCCCGGTACCTCTGAAACTCCCATACCCCCAACCCTTTAATAAACTATTGAATGTGACGCTTTTGTGGTCCTCGTCGTGTTTGGTGTCTGACATTTAAGTAAATTTCCGAGCCTGTACTTTGTTACTTTTACTTTAGTAAAGAAGTTTAATCAGTACTTTGACTTTTACCAGAGTATTTTTTTAACACAAGTATCTGTGCTTCTACTTAAGTACGGAAAGTGAATACTTTTTCCATCTCTGTTCATCACTACAGTAGTTACCCACCGTGGAATGGGCCTTGGGTGATTGGTGCAAACACACAAACGAATTAAAACTACTCTCAGATCATTTGTTCACACATTGAGTTTATTTAAGCACTTAAGCATCAAGCTTCATGGGGTAAAGGAATGCAAATTAGTGTTACTTACTGTTGTGTAATATTGTTTCAGTGTTAAATAATTGACATTGACATGTTGTAACATTGCAACCCTACTTTTTTCCTTAAGCTCAATTTTACAAATGTCAGACCTTTAAAGGGTAACTACTGTTTTTTTTATCTGGACCCTATCTTCCTTTGTCTTTGTCCAAGTGACTGATGGGAACAACAGTCTTTGACATCAGTCCAGTACATAGACCGTTAAAATAAATGGACAGAGCATGTGTGACGTCACCCATTGGTTTGTGGGGATCAGAAATGAGTCG
>NC_048420.1:24289428-24292456 GCF_013103735.1 Etheostoma cragini | reverse complement strand
GTGTGGTCTATCTGTAAAGTGTCTTGAGATAACTCTTGTTATGAATTGATACTATAAATAAAATTGAATTGAATTGATGCTTTGCTTGTTAACATTTTAATTTTTACTATGATTAGCATACATTTTATTATCATTATGTATTTTAAAAATGTTTTTGAACATTAATAAATCATCTTTGTTTGCATGTTGTGTACAGATAGCTGACTACAAAAAGCGCTTCAAAGAGTCAGCGTTTCGTCATCAGACAGGTGCCAATAGGTGAGTTTTGTGTAAACAAAGTATACAGGTTTATCATTTTAATTTCCTTTAGACAACATTACACAGCCTGTTTTAAATTTAAGTGACAATTAACTTTCTATTTTGACCTTGGTTCTGACTCATCCCTAATAGAACTGTCCTTGGTTTTGCCAACTGAAAACTTAAAAATAATATTCACAATTCTTTTCCTAATTCATCTTTTTACATTTCTGTGTAATTCTGTCCATGTTCAGGTGTTCGCAGAGTTCCACCAAATCAACAATGTTAACCTGCGCAATCAATTCTACAAGGAGCTGGACGGACACACGCCAAAACTCATCGCCTTGTTCAGAGACAAGACCCCAAAGACTAGCAAGATAGCGGAGGAGCTAGCCAAGCTCGTGAGGTAACAGCTTCAATTTTTTTCCTTTTTTTATGAGTTATTTAAGTATTTACAATAGAAAGTTATTAATTTGAAAAATAGAATAGATAGAAATGGGGACCCAAAATACAGAATCTACCATCTATAGCAATGCCCTTCATCACAATATGGAGCTATTTAACACATAGATTTTTTAAAAGTGTTTGCTCTGCATTTCTGTAATTGCTATTGTAATGGATAGTTTTTGGCCATCTAGGAACAACGTGATGTAAATATGAGACGGGCCTTCGTCCTACATGCACTTCCTGTGTACCTGCGGGAAGATGCCTCCAAGTTCTTCAGGACCTGTAATGTAAGTATTCTGGCCTCACTATAAATCCCTTTGCCTAGCTATTCAGGCAGCTTAAACATTTGACATAACTCAAAGAACCCTAGGAGAACCAGGGTGTGTTCCTGAAAGCAGTTTATGTGAAAACAAATAGTAAACCTTGAGATGAGGGAAACTCTGAGTCATCCATTCCAGAGGGCTGGGTGGGTCTAAATGCTAAGTGACCATAATGTCTATAAATCATTAGCAAGCCTGTCTCCAGCGCCTCCACCTGCAGGTTGTTGCAGTGTCCGTCGTCGAATCACAAAGGAAATTCAATAATTGTTATCAAGATAACATTTCCAAATGAATCGTGATTGTGATTTTAGGCCGTATTGTGCAGCCGTAAGGTTAATTTCCTAAAAAACATCCAGAAAACGTCCATCCCACATAAATGGTTATTTTGCTGATCCACATTTATGACAAAACACCTGCTTGTTTGCACTCTTTCATTTTAGTTTGAGTGGTGCTCAGTAATGTCTGTCTCCATGCTGTTTCCTGCAGACATCCAGCTGGCATTGGTGGTCACAGACACAGTAAGCAGTGTGGAACAGGAGAGGCCAGAGGCCCCCCCCACACATTGAGGAGGAAAAGGATGAACTGTGGAGCAGGCAGGAGGGAGAGCAGCTTCAAGGGCTGGAGGTCTCTGTGAAGAGTGAAGAACCTGATGGAGAGGAAGCTCAGCCCTCCCAGCTTCATCAAAGACAATGTGAACACATGGAAACGGAAGCTGATGGAAAGGACCGGGGAGGAGCGGAACCAGACAGGAGCTCGTACCGAAAAAAACAAACTTACAGCTGTTCATTCTGTAAAAAATCGTTCACACAGAGTGGAAGTTTAAACACCTGAGAATCCACACGGGGGAGAGGCCTTTCAGCTGCTCGGTGTGGGATAAATCATTTACGCAGAGTGGAAGTTTACATTCACACATGGTTTTCGTGCAAGGAAATTCTGAAGACCCGCATGATAACTCGCATTGGGAAGGGCCTTTCAGTTGCGCAGTTCGTGGCAAACGATTTGGCCTGAATACGACTTTACAGTCACACATTAAAACTCATACAGGAGAGAAACCTTTCAGCTGCTCAGTCAGCAAGAAATCCTCACTAACGATATAGGTAAGGTAGTCCTAATACTTCAATGTGCCACATGTATGTACAACATTGAAATATCATTAATAAAATCAGGCCAACAGACATGGGTTGTCTTTTCATTTTTCCAACCATCACAACTCTAGATTTGGTTGAAATAAACACATTGTTTACAGTTTACAGGTGAAAATATGTTTTCTCTAAACACGCTAAAAGTATTGTTGTTTTAAATGGAGTCTGGTGGGTTAAAGCGCTAGTGACTTCAGATCTGTTTCTGATTAAACAAATGTCTCAAAGAGGTTTTAAAGGTCTATCTCTGTAGGGATCCTTTCCATAATGTTGTCAGACACTTAAAATATTATTCTGAGTCTGTCAGTGAGGAAAAAGTACTTCTGGGAAGGTAAACACAAGCTGGACAATTGCCCTATTAATTTACATTGACTGCAGCGATCTCACTTAATACTGGACCATAGACCGTTAAAATAAGTGGACAGAGCATCCGGTTTCGAAAAGTGCAACCACTGCGGAAGTAACTTAAACCTGCATTCTATCTGAATTCCTGCAGAGGGCGACACGCGTGGTTGCAAAAGAGGTTGGTTTCAATAGAAGTCTATGGAGGAATGAGCCACTTTTCACTTGATTTATTACCTCAGTAAACATCTTCATAATGAGTTTGTGGTCTCGATTGCTAGTTTGAAGTATTTTGCAATACAGAATGATGTTCATTCTTTAAATTACGGTCTCGTTGATTTTAAAATCGGCAATAAAGCCGGGGGTGTTTTAGGGCGTGGTTATAATGTGATTGACAGTTCTTGGCCTGTCAATCATGACAGAGTGTTAGCAAAGCTCGTCCATGGCACGTAAACTTTCCAAGGGGTTTCACCGCTGTGGCTGTGACACTTTGGTCGGATAATAATGTCTTGTTCAGCGTTCGGTTGCACGGCAAGACACTCA
>NC_048420.1:24288059-24289328 GCF_013103735.1 Etheostoma cragini | reverse complement strand
AGAGAGAGAGAGACATAGAGAGAGAGAGAGAGAGACAGAGAGACAGAGAGAGAGAGAGAGAGATCAATAAAGTTGATTCAGAATGAGAAAGAACCAACATATGAGTTGCCCTGGTGATTGGTGTATAAATACAAAAACACACTCTTTGACATTTTTTGAGACTTTTGGACGTTTCAGAGCTGAAAACATCTCAGGTGAACTAAACTTCATCTGTTGGTTGCAGCAGAGGAGGCTACCTGCTCTTCTGGTCGTCCTCTGATTGGATGAAACTGGTCTACTGTCAACGTTTCACTTCCCTCTCTGAACTCAGTAACCGTGACAACAGACAGGCATCACTGCTGAACCATGACAACAGACGGGTTTCAGTACTAAAGATAAAAAGTTGAACTGCCGCTCTTTCACTGCAGTGTCAATCTCTTTTCATTTTAAAACTTAACATTCAGAGTTTTAACGTTCATAATATTCCACATTTGATGAAGATTGTTGAAACTATCTTTAGTATTACTTTTATTCTTACTCTAAGAAATTAAAATAAACAATTGAGATGGGAAAATTTTAGTTTTTCAATTTAGTTGCCTAACAATTCTGCACACAGGTATTCTCCTGAGAAAGCCAAAACTCACTTCTCATATTCTGATTAGAGGTTTAGTAAAAACTTCTGATTGACTGATAGCAATGCATTTGTTACAGTACAATTCAATAAATTATCAGGAATAGAACTTGCCTAATTTTGCACACAGTGTATTCCACATTTGATAAAGATTGTTTAAACTATCTTTAGTATTTCTATCTCAAGTCAAGTATTTGTTGTGTCCATGTAAGCAGGAATCATAACAGAACAGTCAGACTTCACTACTCACACATTCAGATGAATATTGTTAACCACTTATTAACTTTTTCCAATTCATACGACTCAAACAACACACACTTCCTGTTGGTTATTATTCATTTACTGTTTACTTGTTAGGCTCAAGTGTGTGGTTGTGAGGTCATCTCAAAATCGTTTTAACACTTCAGGTAGGATGTTTTATGAAATATTGTTATTAACAATTGGTTTTATTACATGCGTTTCCATAGTCATTCTTTTGCCATGACTAACTGTGAGGTCCATCACTTGAACCCTTTAATACTTTCTTAAAAACAAAAACATCAACATCAGAAATAGCAGATCTATAAGTACACAACTTTGATGCTTGGTTTTGCTGTAATAGTTTTAGATAGCTGGGGACTTCTTTTGATACACTGAGCTCCTCTCTCCTCTATCTTTCT
>NC_048420.1:24286823-24287959 GCF_013103735.1 Etheostoma cragini | reverse complement strand
TGTCTCTCTCTCTCTCTCTCTCCCTCCCTGTGGGTGTCTCTCTCTCTCTCTCTCCCTCTCTCTCTGTGGGTGTCTCTCGCCCAGCAGACAGACAGTCAGGATGCGTGAATACAAGCTGGTTGTTTTAGGATCAGGAGGAGTCGGCAAGTCAGCTCTGGTAAGTTATTAAACGTTTGAATCTTCCTACTCCGATGTTATTATATATTCTAGATATAAAATGGATTAGTGGTCAACTATTAAATTAATCTCCAACTATTTTTGAAGTAAAAAACGGCACTTCCTGTTGCCGAGAGAGTAATGTCGCGTTGAAGACGTTTCTTTACGCTTTGATGTATAAATCGTGTTTGAGGCTTTGAACCCGAACTCGCCCGACGAAATCTAATCAACAAATCTGCATTTTTATTTGTTGCAACATTCGTTCACTCAAACGTCCCTGACTCTGTTTCTGGGAATCGTCTTTAGGCTTACACACACACACACACACACACACACACACACACACACACACAGACACACACACACAGAGAGAGACACACACACACACACACACACGCAGAGAGAGAGAGACACACACACACAGAGACACACACACACTCACACAGAGACACAGACACACACACACACACACAGGCATACACACACATACAACCCCACAGAAACACACAACCACTCACACAAAGAGAGACACACACACACGCAGACACACACAGAGACACATAACCACACACACACACACACACACAGTGTCCCTACAATGCAGTCCTTTGCTCCAGATGATATAATGGAGATGTGTCAGTGTGTCACATTATTTCCGTTCTAATGACTTTGAATGGAGACAGAACAGAGAACCATTAACATTACTGGCCTACTTCTCTCTGTCTCTCTCTCTGTCTGTCTGTCTCTGTCTGTCTGTCTCTCTCTCTCTCTCTCTCTCTCTGTCTCTCTCTCTCTCTGTCTCTCTCTCTCTCTGCCTGTCTGTCTCTCTGTCTGTCTGTCTCTGTCTGTCTCTCTCTCTGTCTGTCTGTCTCTGTCTGTCTCTCTCTCTCTCTCTCTCTCTCTGTCTCTCTCTGTCTCTCTCTCTCTCTCTCTCTCTCTGTCTCTCTCTCTCTCTCTGTCTCTCTCTCTCTCTCTCTCTC
>NC_048420.1:24283135-24286752 GCF_013103735.1 Etheostoma cragini | reverse complement strand
TCTCTCTCTCTCTCTCTCTCTCTCTCTCTCTCTCTCTCTCTCTCTCCCTGCAGTGGGTGATGTGCGCCCCACCCTGACGGTGCTGCCCCCCTCCAGAGAAGAGCTGCAGCAGGGGAAGGCCACGGTCATGTGCCTGGCCAACAAGGGCTTCCCCTCAGACTGGAGTCTGGCCTGGAAGGTGGACGGCAGCAGCAGCTGGGAGGAGAGCAGGAGCCCCGGGGTGCTGGAGGACGGCCACTACAGCTGGAGCAGCACCCTGAGGCTCCCTGCAGACCAGTGGAGGAAGGTGGGCTCTGTGACCTGTGAGGCCACCCAGGGCTCCCAGACTCCGCTCTCAGAGACACTGAGGAGAGACCAGTGTTCCCAGTCCTGAGCTGACTCCCTGGCAGGGACTCTGCTACTGGTTTTACTCTGACACTGCTCTCACTCTGCACTCTGCAACTAGCTCTGGCTTTTATTTCTCCTCTTTCAATAGACACATTTACCAGCTGCTTGCAATGTCTCAATATTATTTCAGTGTTTCCACTTTAATAAAGACGTATTCATCAAATCAGCTGTTTCCTGTTTGTTATTATCAAAGTGTCTTATTACATCTTCTCTTAATGGTGCCACTGACTTTATGAAATCCTGAAGACAAACTGATCCAACATATATGTTTTAATGTCTCCATGGTGACTGTAAAAAGACAGTATAGGATTATATAAAACAATGTCTATAATGATAAACCTTTGGATCAAAACTCATGGTGGGAACATTTCAATAATAAATCATCCAATCATCTCTTATTACTGAAGTGTGTTCATAGTAAGGACTGGAATATGTTACTGGCTTTAAGAGTCTCTAAAGAACATTCATTATTATTTACACAAACTACAAAAAGTCAGATAAATATTTTCTAAATCTGTAATAAAAAGCACGTCATCATCAGCGTAGAGAGAAATAAAATGAGTGTGATCAACAGGTCAAACTCTGAAATATTTACATTACAAGTAAAGAGAAGCCAAAAGAAAATAACTCCAAATGACTAAAATATGTTATAGACATGATTACTAACTTTACAACATGAAATAAATCACATTTCGTCATTTATTTTAACAGTGAGTGTGTTTGAGTTTCTATGAAAAGTGCTAAGATTTAAAATAAAGTAATAATATTTCCAGTTTAAGACTTGATGTGTTATCATACTCTGTGGATTAAACTCATCAAAGAATTGAAATCAGACTTCAACAGAGGTCAGCTTTGATGTGCAGCAGAATATATTGTTTTAAAAAGATTTCATAGCTCCTGATTAATGTGCATGGCTATTACTCCATCTTTCTCTCGCACTCATGGTTTTAAAGATATGCATCTTATTTTATTGAGAGTCGTATGAATTGGAAAAGTTAATAATAAAATGTATAAATAAAGCAATATTCATCTGAATGTGTGAGTAGTGAAGTCTGACTGTTCTGTTATGATTCCTGCTTACATGGACACAACAAATACTTGACTTGAGATAGATATACTAAAGATAGTTTAAACAATTTTTATCAAATGTGGAATACACTGTGTGCAAAATTAGGCAAGTTCTATTCCTGATAATTTATTGAATTGTACTGTAACAAATGCATTGCTATCAGTCAATCAGAAATTTTACTAAACCTCTAATCAGAATATGAGAAGTGAGTTTTGGCTTTCTCAGGAGAATACCTGTGTGCAGAATTGTTAGGCAACTAAATGGAAAAACTAAAATTTTCCCATCTCAATTGTTTATTTTAATTTCTTAGAGTAAGAATAAAAGTAAAAAATAAACTATTGACATGTCAAGAAATATTCAGTGACCAATATAGCCACCCTTCTTTCCAGTAACTTTAATGAGCCTTCCATCCCTGGAATCTGTTAGTTTATTGATCTGTTGATGATCAACTTTTTGTGCAGCAGCAACCACAGCCTCCCAAATGCTGTTCAAGAGGTGTATTGTCGTCCCTCACTGTAGATCTCACGTTTAAGAAGGGCCCACAAGTTCTCAGTGGGGTTTAGGTCAGGTGAAGAAGGGGGCCATGTCATTATTCTATTATTCATCTTTAAAGATGAACTGAACTGAAAAACTAACTTTTGATAAGTTGTTGGTTATGATAATTACAAATGAATTACACTAAAAAAATTTAAAAAAAAATCAATATAGCTTTTTTTTAAGCAACACAAAAATTGCGTTTGTTAGTATTAGAATGCTTTTAATATCGATGACGTCACTGGCATGGTAGGCCCTCGGAAGGTATACAGGCATCGGCTGCAGCACGTAATATACACATGAAAAAAAGTAATTTTAATGGCACGGATTACGCATTTGAGCCTGTGAGGGACAGGCCTGTAGTGTCTGACTACCACCACATGGAGGACGATCAGGTTCAGGCTCCACTGAAGTACAGGATCGCTTGGTGACAGCGACCGGTGACAGTGATCGGTGTGTGTGTGTGTGTGTGTGTGTGTGTGTGTGCGTGTGCAGTTTACTGTCATGCACCCTCCTTTATTGTATCCAAGCACATTATGCATTTTAGGAAATAGACTGCTTATACATCGTGTCCATTTAGAGAAAAAAGGAAAACATGGTTAAGGTCCAGTTCGTTAACGAAAATAGAGGCAGATAAATGGAAAATGTAATTGGACGCATTAATCCAATGGGATCGCTTGTTAGCTGAACGTAGGAGAGTTACCCCAGTTTGACCATAGATGCTCGGAGGATTCACGAGTTTCGCGGAGTTGGCAGATTTTTACTACGGAACTAGCACCTGTTTCTGCATCAACAATGTGCCCTGAGACGACGAACATCAGCTAGCTTCAGGCGGAGTAGAGGGGGACGTTGGATTATGGGGTTTAGTTAGCGGCTAACATCCGCTAGCTTCAGAGGGATGTTGGGTTCTGGGGTTCAGCTGAGACGGCGAACATGAGCTAGCTTCAGAGGGAGTAGAGCGGGACGTTGGATTCTGTGGTTTAGTTAGCGGCTAACATCCGCTAGCTCCACAGGGATGTTGGATTCTGGGGTTCAGCTGAGACGGCCAACAGCTAACGCTAGCTTCGGGGGGGGACGGGGACGTTGGATTCTGTGGGTTAGCTTGCGGCTAGTAAACACATTATCGATTTGGGATATCGTCGGAGTCTGGGTTATTTCTACGGTCTATGGTCGGAGTGCTAGCTTGTGGAGTTTGTCATAAGAGTGCTGCTAACGTATTTAGCTGCTAGCCCTTTCCCTCGGTCGGATCGTTGGTATCTAGCTCGGTGTTGTGTCTCAGTAATGCCCGGTGTGTCAATCTCTGTTTTGTTGAACGCTATAAAGCCGACACGTTGGGCTTTATTTTTGTTAGTGAATATGTTCGTGTTTTGTATGACAACAACGTTACATTCAGCCCTTTGCCTAGTAGAGCGTTTCAGCGCCCTGTCTCTGCTGCAGGAAGCATCGGGGGTGTTACTTGCCGGTGGTCTATCGGTCTGCCCTGCACTGGAGACTGCAGGCCTCAGGTTTCAGTCTGTTGGACCTCAACAGTGACGCTGTTGTATCAAAAGCTACAGACTCAAAATCCAGGCGCTGTCGGAGGGCTAGCCCGTTTTAAGGCAGCTAGCTGCTAGCATTGAGTTGAGGA
>NC_048420.1:24279172-24283035 GCF_013103735.1 Etheostoma cragini | reverse complement strand
CACTTTCAACTTGCCATTTTATCCCTTTTAACAAATTCACCCATTTTAATAATTGTACCAGTGACAAGAAATAAAATAAATCTGTTATATCACCATTATTCAAATTCCAGTTCAGTTCATCTTTAAGGCCTTTGCTAGCTAGCCACGCAGTCGGATACTTGGATGCATGTGATGGAGCATTGTCCTGCATAAAAATCATGGCCTTCTTGAAAGATGTAGACTTTTTTCTGTACCATTGCTTGAAGAACGTATCTTCTAAAAACTGGCAGTAGTTTTGGGAGTTGATTTTAAGTCCATCTTCAACCCGAAAAGGTCCAACTAGCTCATCCTTAATAATAGCAGCCCATACCAGCACCCCGCCCCCCCCCCCTTGCTGGCGTCTGACTCGAAGTGGAGCTCTATGCCCGTTAGAGATCCAGCCACGGGCCCATCCATCTGGTCCATCAAGAGTCACTCTCATTTCATCAGGCCATAAAACCTTTGAAAAATCACTATTCAGATATTTCTTGGCCGAGTCTTGACATTTCAACTTATGAGTCTTGTTAAGGGGTGGTCTTTTAGCCTTTCTTCCCTAGGCCATGTCTCTGAGCACCTTGCACTTCTGGACACTCCAGGTAGGTTGAATTTCTGGAATATGGCGGCACTGGAGGTTAATGTGTTCCTGATAACTTTACGTTTAATTCTTCTCAAGTCCCTAGCAATTAATATGCGTCTTTTTTTTCTCCACACGTTTCTTGCGACCCTGTTGACTATTTGCGACATAATGTTTGATTGTTCGGTGATCTCGCCTCAATATTTTAGCTACTTCAAGAGTGCTGCACCCCTCTGAAAGGAATTTGACAATTTTTGACTTTTAAGAGTCTCTTAAATCTCGTTTTTGCCCATTTTGTCTGAGGTAAAGAAGCTGCCTAATAATTATGCACACCTTGATATAGGGTGTTGATTACTTTAGGCAACACCCTCCCTCATTAAATAAATACACATCACCTGATAATGTTTAAATAAAACATTAGTAGGTTTTAAAATGAAAAGAGATTGACACTGCAGTGAAAGAGCGGCAGTTCAACTTTTTATCTTTAGTACTGAAACCCGTCTGTTGTCATGGTTCAGCAGTGATGCCTGTCTGTTGTCACGGTTACTGAGTTCAGAGAGGGAAGTGAAACGTTGACAGTAGACCAGTTTCATCCAATCAGAGGACGACCAGAAGAGCAGGTAGCCTCCTCTGCTGCAACCAACAGATGAAGTTTAGTTCACCTGAGATGTTTTCAGCTCTGAAACATCCAAAAGTCTCAAAAAATGTCAAAGAGTGTGTTTTTGTATTTATACACCAATCACCAGGGCAACTCATGTGTTGGTGTAACTCACTGGATGAGACTTTAGACACCACACTGCTGCACTAAGGGCAACCTGCACAATTGCTTCATTTACATTTCAGCATACATTTAGCATTTTATTTAAGCAGTTGCACATTTAGTTTTCCCATCCTGTATAAATTTAAATATTTTATTCTTATATTTTATTCCTATTATTATTATTATTATTATTATTCTGAATCATGGATTAACAGACTGATGTTCAATAACTTGTTCTAAAGCACGATCTTCGTTTTATTTCTTACAATGTCATTGCAACTTAATTAAATATTAAAAAGTTTAAGTTTAGGCAACAGAAAGAACTGTGAAAGCAGCAGTTCCTCTTTCAGCCGAAGTGAACTACTGTGTGGCTGAGTGTGGGGTGTGTGTGTGTGTGTGTGTATGTGTTGGTGTGGGGTGTGAAAACCTTTAACTAAGGTGTGAATAAATGCTATTTATACATTCTTCAGTTTTACACAAATGTACTAGTTTATAAAGGGTTCCACTAAATAAATCCAAATATTGGACAATGCATTGTCCTGACTGAAATTAAGAAAATCACTGGAAATGAGTAACTAGGATTTTATTCAAATACATCAAATTAATCAGTAATAAGGTTGTTTGTGTGTTTGTATATGTGTTGCGTGTGTGTGTGTGTGTGTGTGTGTGTGTGTGTGTGTGTGTGTTTGTTTGTTTGGGGTATGTGCTGTTACTAAGATCCAGCTGGTGAAGCTGTATTCTTTCAAAGGAAGTTAAGGTTACATCATGAGAAGATATTGAGGCCTCAACTATATATTATTGGATTAGGGTTAGACGCCCCTACTGTATACAGTTGGGTTATTGTTAGATGCCCCAACTATATATCGTTGGGTTAGGTTTAGATGCCCCCACAATATTTAGTTGGGTAAGGGTTAGATGCATTATTATTTCCAGATAGTAGCCTACATATTTGAGCGGTGTGGTTTTTCTTCCCAGTCTATCAGTTATGTCGCCTACACATGTTAGGTCTGCTGCTGGTAGCGCTGTGTCTCTGCCCCCCCCCCCCCCTTGTCTGTCCTTAATTGCAGGAGTGAAGCCTGGTGTGCGTGAGTCAGAGTTCCAGCTGCAGCTCATCTACTCTTATCACCTCTGAATCATATACCCGGTCAACCTACCACTCTTCATCAGATTATAGTCAAGATAACTATGTTAGGCTTGCTGCTGCTGCTGCTGCTACCTGTTGTACTAGGTTTTGTCATATTTGCTTGTCCTGATTATTATTTGTCTGCCACAATTCTGTGAACCACACTCTTGCTCTCCACACTGGATCTTTGGATTATTGGACACGGACCCTCAGAAACACGGTACCACACATGCTTTGTACCCTGGATTCCCATTGTAATTTGGACTTGGCTTTTTCCTGTTGCACCCCTAACTTGGACATTGGAATAAACCTATAAACTATCTGTTTCCGTGTTGTCTGCATTTGGGTTCAACCTGGTTCCACGCGTAACAACATTGCCTTATCCGAAGTCATATCACTAACGTCACGCATCGTGGACATACTCTACATCCCTGTAGTTTCTTTGTGTCATTGTGTGCTTTTTCGCAAACGGCACTTTTCTATACAATATTGGCATATTAGTAAAGCCATTGTAGCAAAGCAAAGACTGCAACTTATTGCTCTGAAACATGTTTTAAGCGTTTTTGTAGCATTCCCTGGACACCAACCAGTAAGAGCCGTTCAAGTGAGTTGAGATCCCACCACCCAGAGTGTATCATGGGTTAAACGTGGACTTCCCAAAGGTGCATTGTAACTGTCCGGGGCTGTAGCGTACTTTTCTGAGCCAAATAACATATACAACTAAGAATTTCCAGAAACTAACTGAGCAAATAAGTATTTCCCAGAAAATGTGATTAACTGAGAGGTATTTCTCAGAAATAATGTTTGATCAACTGAACAATATGTATTGTCAATGTTTGAAACCTAGAGAGCTTCCAAAAGAACTGTGTAACTAAATGCTAAGAAATAATTATTAAGAGACGAAATATGGGGATTGATAGAGCTATGAAAAAGGACAAATGGACAAACAAGTTCAGATATGTTCAGCTTGTTGGGAAATCAGAGTGGGCAGCGGAGATCATACATGAATCATTGATAGGAGCAAACTAGGTTTTTGTGTCAAACTGTATAAAGGGCAGAAACGGGCAGGGATCGGGGTCATGCCTTGGCAGTTCTCAGAGAGCGTTGAACTGGACAATAGATCTTCAGACTCTGCATCCTCGACTATAAAAGAGTTGGGATTTGGACATGAGAACAGCAAAAGAAAACTTCTTCAGTGGAATTGCGAGACAGAAGCCACCGTAGCCAACCCGGCTGAAGGAGTAATTCGGACTCTGACGTCTTTCTTCTGTTCAACTGCCTCAAAGGCTGTGGATTTATAAACATTTTGAAGACTTTGGACAAGGTTTCAGGATTCTAACGGATTACACAGCCGAGGGCAGAAGCAGAGGGCGCGGCCCCCCCCCCCC
>NC_048420.1:24273704-24279162 GCF_013103735.1 Etheostoma cragini | reverse complement strand
CCCCCCCGGCCAGGGCGATACGCTCCTCTCCCATCTCCCGCATCCAGGTTTTGCCCTTTAACATTCCTATCAATTATTAGGAACTGACCAGTATAGCTGATAGGGTTTACACGTTAATCATTTTAAGGGAGTTTTACATTTTTAATCATTTTAACAAGTTTTATTCAATATCACAAAATCAGATAAGTGTTTTTGAATTCTGTTCATTGATCAATTTTATGCTCAATCATTAAGTTGAATGCTTGCTCTATTCTGCAATAAAATGTATAAATACTGCATTTAAAGTACAAGCAGTAGACATTGAATTATTTCACTTTTTAAGGTTGTAATTAATTAGGGGTGTAGTGAGTTTAAACATCTTTAAAGGTTCCTATAGGTTGCTCTAGCCACTCAAATTAACTTACCCTTAGGGCCTATTTTCCTGCCCCCTAAACAATATCAGAGTAAGCAGGGTAGATGCTCGGATGAAGACAGTTACAAGCTAGGCAAATCTCTTCAACACCAGCTTAAACAATCCTCAGTCAAACCTAGTAGGGTAATATCCATAGGTTTAAGAGGATCGGACCGTTTAAACGGAAAGCTGGTCCAGTACCCCCCTGAACGGGGGATTACCGGGATCTAACAAGCCTTTAAAAAGGAGTTCCACAGTACTGCAGTAAACCCTTTTGAAATAAAAGATCATGAATTCAAATTCTGTTAATGATGGTACTGCAGCCTCAGAATTGGACTAGTAGGCCTAGTACTTTTTCCAGCAGGATTGCACCAAAAAGAAATAGATTGTAGGTTCAGTGTGCAGTGGCCCAGAGTCTCCGTTGGCTGGCGATGTATTGTTTGGGTAATATTTAATCCTAAAGCTCACCACTGCCCTGCTTACTCTGCATTTCTGGGTATGCCATTTCCCGAAAGCTTAACTTCCTCTAACGGAACAAAAATAAGTCTCTGGTCCAACAACAGTTCCTCTTTTAGAGATGGGTGAATGCACGAATATGTTTTTCCTCAATTTTGCAGTCAGGAAGAAAAGGCTTTACTTTACTTAAAGATACATTTATAAAGTTTATCTGAAGGGTTTCATAATTCCAATTCCTGAATGAATGCTGCAATGTGAGTCATATTTTTTGTTAAGTGGAACTTGTTGCTTAACAGTAACCCATGTATTAGGATGTGCATCTGTCTCAGTGGTTTGTGCCACGTCCTGTTTTAAAGGACTGACCAACTTAAAGACGGACAGTGAAAGTTTTCCAGTTGGTCAAGGTGTCTGCAGACGCTGTCACTGCGCCACATTTGAGCCTGAATATGAGATATAACAGAAATGTCCGAGAGATCAGTGGAGAGGAAGAGGAGAGTCAGGTGGAGATCTTAGAGGAGGAAGAGCATCACGCTGATCTCGGGCCACAAAGAGCCGGTAAGTCTGAAATGATGATTGGTGTAAAGAGGAAGTTCATCTCAGTTTATGTAACTTTATTAAAACTAGATATTGAGTGTTAATTCACCTTTAATCGATCAATCCACCATGTGTCACCATTAACTCTGGGTCATTATCAGGTGTCCTGGTGCTGTAATCTGGTGCCTCGTGAGTTATTGTTCTTATTGTTATCTTACTTCAAACATAATAAGTCCTGTTCTGGATGTATTTTGTCTCCGTAGGACCAAACACTCAAAACCAGCCTGCAGCCAACAACAGAAGGCGTCTCAAAGCTGCTGCAGTGACTCTGGGAGGGTTTTATCTTCTGATATTGGCTGCACTCTTCATTCGCTGTGAGTATTTATGTTTTAATACAACTGTCATATCTTAAAGGAGACATGTCATAAAAACATACTTTTCCAGTTCTTATATACATTTGGGCATCTGGAGTGCTACCAACCCACCAACTGGGAAATAAGACTATTCAACAAGCTATTCACATCTGACTCCTCCTCCTCTGTCACAGTCAGGCTCATTAGAATATACTTCCCCTTTCTGAGTAGCTCCGCCCACGGCTTCACAACCACGTCTGCATAATGGCGCCATATTTTTTAAATGAGCCAATCAGAGCAGACTGGGCTTTTACAGGATGGGTCTTAAAGAGACAGGCACTAAAACAGAGGATTTGGTTGTTGTTCAAACTTAATGATAAAAGGTGATATTTCGTTATGCACAGGATATATAACTTAATTCTGTTTTTAGTATGAAGCAGGATGATTTGTCGTTGTTGGTCTGTTTCTTATTTTGATGTGGTTTTTCACCTGATATTTATTTAGTCTATTGAGCAAATAGACTAAATAAATCAATAAAAATAAATAATAAATAAATTTCATAGTTAGAAATTCTCATTATTGTTTACCTTTCTTTATGTAACTGTTACTTCTGTCCTAAATAACGGCTCACCTTATCTTATATTTCAGTCACTTTGCTGAAGAGCAACTACACTCAGTTACAGGATGAAGTAAAGCAGCTGAAGAACAGAATTAAAGGTAAAAAGTTTAAAACCAGTAAAATCCTGTATTATACACATTTACATGATAGACCTTGATTGTGTAGTTAGCGTTGATTATAACTGTTTCACGCTGTTCAACTGTTTTGCTGATGATGTGAATATTTCTGTTAGAGACGGTCACTTTCAAACCTAAAAACTTGAGTTGATATTCAAATTATTCACAGAGTAATCCACCTGAAAGGGAAACGTAACAGAGGAAAGAAAGATCTTTATTTATTTAGCATATTTGCTCTTTTGTAGCTTCAAATTCTCATTTTACATTATTGTTTACCTTTCTTTATGTAACTGTTATTTCTGTCCTAAATAACTGCTCACCTTATCTTATATTTCAGTCACTTTGCTGCAGACCAGATACGACCAACTGAGCAACAACTACAGTCAGTTACAGGATGAAGTAAAGCAGCTGAAGAACAGAACTGAAGGTAAAAAGTTAAAAACCAGTAAACTCCTGTATTATACACATTTACATCATAGACCTTGATTGTGTAGTTAGCGTTGATTATAACTGTTTCACGCTGTTCAACTGTTTTGCTGATGATGTGAATATTTCTGTTAGAGACGGTCACTTTCAAACCTAAAAACTTGAGTTGATATTCAAATTATTCACAGAGTAATCCACCTGAAAGGGAAACGTAACAGAGGAAAGAAAGATCTTTAACTCTCATGTTGTCCATGGGTCACATTGACCCGTTTTCAGTTGTATATATTTTGTCACAAAAAAATATGCCGTCAAAATAAGCTGAAAATGTCAAAGTTAAAAATATTAAAAACTTTGTAAAAACATTTTAAAAAACAATAACATTGAAACAGTGGCAAAATTTTTGGAAAAAGTGATAATAATGTTGGAAAAAAGTGACCAAAACGTTTTTTTTCATGGTTGATGGGAGGACAACACAAGGGTTAACTCAATAGTTACAAGTCGTATCACTTTGACACTGAATTGTGTGAAATCTGTTTTTAAATCTTGTTGTTTGACATGAAGATAAAATCTGTCCTGATGGATGGACGAGATCTGGATGCAGTTGTTACTTTAAATCTAAAGAGAAGAAGAAGTGGGAGGACAGCAGAGATGACTGTCAGCAGAGAGGAGCACATCTGGTCGTCATTAACAACGAAGAGGAACAGGTGAGTATTTGTTTCTGAGTGACGGATCTCAGAGAAAAATACATTTAATGGACATTTAATGTAGGAAATTACCTTGAAATGTTCATTTTCCTTTTTAAAAATATGTTGTGATGAAATGTTAACTGTCTTGTGAGTACAAACCATTGGTTGAACATGATGTCGCTCGTCCACTTGTAGAAGTTCGTCATCGAGCTGAGTAAGGATGGAGAGTCCTGGATCGGTATACTGAATGAAATGTCACATTGGATCTGGCATTGGGTGGACGGATCAAAGCTGCCAAGAACGTAAGACATTTTAAAGGTTTTTTACTTCCAACATGGTCGAGTGGGTTGGAAGGAGACAGAGACAGAGACGGTTTGAGACTGATGTTGTTGTCAACTTTACCGTCCAGCTCCCACGTCGTTTCAATAGCAAACACATCTGCTGTCTGAGAGAGAGACAGAGGGATAGAGACAGACAGAGAGACAGAGGGATAGAGCCAGACAGAGAGAGAGAGATAGAGACAGACAGAGAGAGAGATAGAGAGACAGATAGAGAAAGAAAGAGAGAGAGACACATACAGAGAGAGAGAGACACAGAAAGAGATCGAGGGACAGAACGAGAGAGACAGACAGATACAGAAAGAGAGAGCAATAGAGACCGAGAGACAGACAGACAGAGAGAGACAGACAGACAGAGAGAGACAGACAGACAGAGAGAGACAGACAGATACAGAAAGAGAGAGCAATAGAGACCGAGAGACAGACAGACAGAGAGAGACAGACAGAGGGGCCGAGAGACCGAGGGACAGAGAGAGACAGACAGAGGGGCCGAGAGACAGACAGACAGAGAGAGACAGACAGACAGAGAGAGACAGACAGAGGGGCCGAGAGACAGACAGACAGACAGACAGACAGAGAGAGACAGACAGAGAGAGACAGACAGAGAGAGACAGAGATGTAGGGCACTGAACAAGGTTTCATCCTCTCATTAGCAGCTGTTATAGCTTTACAAAGGTCGCTTCACAAAGCTTAATCTTAAATGATTTAGAGAAATATTTTGATAATTGACAGATAAAATAAATCATAAAGTGATTTCTCTGTCTGACAGGTACTGGCCAGATTCCCAAAATTATGATGGCCAGATGTTTGATTACTACGATACCTGGCACGCTTCATCATGCTGCGATCAACAAGGAAAATGGATCAGAGTACACGGTCGTGAGGATTTAAAGGACTGGATCTGTGAGAAAAAGATGAACTGAACTCTCTGATGGCGGGTTGGGGGGGGGGGTAGTGTTGGGATCAGCTTTGTTAAATCAGACCAATTCTCTAACATGGGTCAGCTGTTTATTCTGTGTTGCTAAGTAACCTGGATTCCAGAGATCTTGTTCCTCTGCCCTTCATAGTGCCCAATCTGGTTAGAAGTCATGTGTCCTGACTCTGTAGTCCTACAGGATTATTACAATAAAAGATAATAACAACATGGATTAGCAGCTTGTCTCTACCTTGGTTCATGTAGTTGATTATAACGTTTGGAGTCAGTTAGTTAGAAGTTGTTCCTTAGAAATACCCCCCCACACACACCTCCATCTTCCTCCCAGACCCGTCCCCACAACCAATTAAATCATTATTATTATGTTTTAACGCTGAGCTGTAACCTTAACCTAACTATTGTATTTGTATCTTTTTGTTATTTGAGCCTGTTTTCCTTTCATGAAAGTCTTTAATTGCTCTTTAATGTTTGATGTAAAGCTTTTTATATTGTCTTGTTGCTGAAATTTGTTCTAGAAATAAAGTTGCCTAAGATGTGAACATGCTGGCCAACAGGCCCAATGCTGTCTTCATGCACACGCGTGTGCTGCCCCCTCCTGGTCCAAC
>NC_048420.1:24264928-24273604 GCF_013103735.1 Etheostoma cragini | reverse complement strand
TATAACAATATACAACAAAACATTTACATTAAAATTACAATCTTATTTTTTGGTCTGTTCCTTTCTGTGTTGGTCAAATATTGATTTCTTCAATCTATTTTTGAACTGAATTATATTATTTCTCTATTTGATGTCATTGTTCAGTCCAGAAACGCAACGTTAGCGTTAACCGCGCTATGGTGCTGTGGTCTATTCGCTTGTGTTTCTTATTGTTGCATGTTGTGGTTTATTTGTGTGTAATCCTTCATATTGTGTGTTGTGGCTGTCTGCTGTGTGTGTGACTGTGTCTGTGCGTCTGTGCCTCTGTTTGTGCGTGGGTATGTGTGTGTGTTTGTCAGTGTGTGTTTCTGTTGGTATGTGTATGCATGCATGTGTCTTTTGTTTGTGTCTGTGTATCTGTGCTTGTGTGTTTCTGTCGGTATGTGTGTGACTGTCTGTGCGTGTGTTTCTGTGTGTGTGTGTGTCTGGTTGTGTGTCTGTGTCTCTCTGTGTCTGTGTCTCTCTGTGACTGTGTCTGTTGGTGTGTGTGTGTGTGTGTGTGTGTGTGTGTGTGTGTGTGCGTGTGTGTGTGTGATTGTCTGTGCGTTTTTCTATCCTCTTGGGATCCATGACCTGACATAACACTCACCTCTGCTGATATGCCTGCTATTTTCTTGAAATAAAAGCAAGTGTCGTTGCGTGTCTGTGTGTGTGTGTGTGTGTGTGTGTGTGTGCCTGTATCTGCGTGTGTTTGTTTATGTGTCTGTCGGAGAGTGTGTGACTGTCTGTGTTCCAGTCCAAATCACAAATATAAAACAAATGGCATTGAATCTTTAAAAAATGATGTCATGTAATGTAATTGACTGTTTTAACCTTTGTGTTGTCTTCAACTTTGTGTTTTAATGAGTTGAAATTTCAACATTTTGTTGTTCTTTCTCTACTTTCTTTCCTAAGACTTCTTTCTTTCCCTTTTTCATTCTTCCTATTTCTTCCTTCCATCCTTTCCTCTACTTTCTATCCTTCCCTCCTTAACTTCAAACCTCTTTTCCCATCAAGTACTTCATTTTTCTTTCCTTCCCTCTTTACATACTAACTATTGAAATATTCCAAAATTCCAAACTCCATCTCCTCCATTCAGATCAAAAAAGACGAGGCGGCAAGACTTTTGTCACACCATGCTCAGCCGGCATTTAGCTGCAAAGTTTGCAGCGAGTCCTTCAGGAGGATCAGTCACCTGACAATGCACGCTTCGATGCACCTGAGAACCTGCGAGCTATGCGGGAAGCACCTGGAGCACACGGAGAGCCTGGAGCTCTACCTGCGCATCCACCCGGACATGGCGTTCTGCTGCAAAAACGTCTCCTCACTATCTGCTAGCTATCTGTCCCCTGAACACACTGTAAAAAAAAAACGCGGTAGTCTCTGTAGACACCCCAGGGTCTACAAACGGCAAAAAAAATAAACTGTGTCAACCTGCACCATGAAGCGTCCACAAGTAGTGTTCTAGCCAAAAACAGACAAGAAGGATTTGGGGGTGGGGGTTGGGGAGTGGATTAGTGCGCGGAATCAAAGAAGGGAGGGGGAGGGGATGGGATGAGGAGGAGGGAGGGGCTAGCTACTCTTGTTTTGTTTGAAAATACTTCTAATGTCAAAAAGAAGTGCCGTCATCACCAATCACCAATTATATTTATATAGCACTTAATCACAACAACAGTTATCTTATTGCAATTTTCATAAAACAGCAGGTCTAGACCATACACTAGTACAACAATTTCCACCAAGAGCAAGCACTAGGCAACAGAAGCAAGGAAAAACTTCCTTTTAAAAGGCAGAAACCTCGAGCAGAACCATGGCTCAAGGTGGACGGTCATCTTCCATCGACCGATTGGGGGTGAGAGAAAGAGAGAGGCAGACAGGCAGAGAAGAGACATGGAGCAGGAACATTGAGGCAGCACTCATCATTTCAAGTGTGTAATTCCTGGATTAATCCACTTTGCCACATCCAGTTTATGAGTCTCTGTTAGCTACGTCACTAATCTGATTCAGTCCGTTCTCCAGAGCTACATGCGAATGAGAGTCAGTACTACTCCAGTCCAGATGGTGGTGGTAATGCACCTGAAGCTGGAACTGACTGAAGCCACAAGAGAAATAATTTTAGGTTCACTTACACCAGTGCTTCTCAATTATTTTCTGTTACGCCCCCCCTAGCAAGAAGAAAACTATTCGCGCCCACCCACTCCCCACCGTGACTATCCATCTCTGCATAACATTTTATCGTATTTAAGTGACGCGCTAATTTATTTGGCTTCATGCTGTCCGCTGCGAGCATGTTTAGACACAGCAAACACACTGGTCTTTCCTCTTCTCCAGCTGTAGTCACAGTGAAGCCAAGCGCTTAATACGCTACGTAGTATTTCCTCGTCTTAGCTTCCGGGTGACTTTATTTTGTCTCATTATCTCATTATAACGTTTGGGGGTTGTTATGTTGAATAACGGAGGCTATAGACAGAACGCAGTCGGAGCTTTCTGTTGACTCAACACTGCTAACCAAGGCAAACCTGTTGTCTTGTAAGTCGTAAAATGTTGCACTGTCACATACATGACAGAAGGAACAATAAGAGCGCCACTGCCGCCTACTGTAGTGGAGGCGCAATTACACTTTATACTAGTACGACCCAAAAAAAAGCCTGTTCCCCAGGGTCACTCGCGCCCCCCCAGGTATCGCACCCCACTATTTGAGAAGCACTGACTTACACCAACAACAACACTTCAGATAACTAGCCATTAACAAACACACACACACACAGACACACACACACACACACAGACATGCACACACAGACATGCACACACAGAAATGCACACACAGACATGCATAAACTATTACACATTTTCCATCTAGCTGAACTTCAGGTAATTATCACAGACCCTTAGTAAGTTATTAGTAAGGACAATGGTCTATAATGTGTTTTGTTTGTTTCACTCATCATTAAAATGAACACCTCTACTGCACTTCCTCTAACAGAGAGACCAAGAATAAGAACAGTTCCTGTGTCAGAGAGGTGTGAACTCAGCTATGCTTATGCATAGATATACATAGACATGCTTATTTCCTGCAGTGTGAGTCATATTTCATGTTAAGTCCAACAGTAACACATGCATGAGGGTGGCGTTTTTCTATCCTTTTGGGATCCATGACCTGACGTATCCCTCACCTCTGCTGATATTCCTGCAATTTTCTTGAAAAAAAAGCATGTGTCCTTGCGTGTCTGTCAGTGCGTGTGTGTGTGTGTGTGTGTGTGTGTGTGTGTGTCTGGTGGGGTGTGGGTGGTGTGTGCGTTTGTCGGGGTGCGTGTGCGTGTGACTGTCTGTTTTCCAGTCCAAATCCAAAATATAAAAGAATTGGGGATGAAGTTTAAAAATGACCCATTGTGTTGTCTTCTAGTAGACTTTGTGTTTACCGGTTTGAACTTTCAAAGATTTGTTTTGTTCTACACTTTTTTGACATTTTTTAACATTTATTGTCTTTTTTAACAAGTTTTTTGTCGCTTTTTTAAATATATTTTTCTCCAGTTCTTTCCAGTTTGTGTCACCTTTAACCCAGTTTTTTTAAAGTTGTGTTTATTTTTTTCCTTGTGTTTTTCAACATTCTTTCATCATAGTTCTGATGTAGAAAGTTTTTGTTAATGGATCATATTTGACGTGAGAACAACAAAAGCATTAAACGACATTGTATGTGTCCGGGTGTCACAGCTCGGACCAGAACCCCCTCTTCCTGGCCTGTGACCTGACCTCTGCTGTTCCTGGACTCTGGTCCGGGTTTTACATCTATTCTGTCTCCTGGTTGACTACAAGGGAGTTGCCATAATCAGCGCTTGCACTCCCACACCTGTTGCCACTCTCCCTCACTTGTTGCCACTCTCCCACACCTGTTGCCACTCTCCCTCACTTGTTGCCACTCTCCCACACCTGTTGCCACTCTCCCACACCTGTTGCCACTCTCCCACACCTGTTGCCACTCTCCCACACCTGTCGCCACTCTCCCACACCTGTTGCCACTCTCCCTCACTTGTTGCTACTCTCCCACACCTGTTGCCACTCTCCCATACCTGTCGCCACTCTCCCACACCTGTTGCCACTCTCCCTCACTTGTTGCTACTCTCCCACACCTGTTGCCAATCTCCCTCACCTGTTGCCACTCTCCCTCACCTACAAATCTTAATTCAACCCAAGAGCTCTTTGGTGATGTGGTTAATTACGGTACTGTTGATCATCATTGTTCATCATCGTATAAAGACCCCCCTGACAATTTGAGTGGTCCAATCAGCTCTGGTTTGAGCATAGTTGCTCCACAACGAATCAAGTTCAGACCGAACTTCAAATGGTGTGGACGGGTTTAAGTTCGGCTGGCATCCAGGCTCCGAAAATGATACACTTCACACAAAATAAAACCCCTCCCAAACCCGTCCCTACAACCAATATTTAGCATCTTATGCTGCACTGTAACTTGTATTCCTGTATTTGTATCTATCTCTAAAGCATTTTGAATTGTTGTTCCAATGTGCTGTAGAACTAAAGTTGCCTTGTCTGACAACCTCCCGCCTGTCAGCCTGTCAGTCTGTCACCAGGGCATAGAGACAGCAGGGGGCGACTCCACTGGCTGCAGAGAGAAGTCTGTTTCTATAGAAGTCTATGAGAAAGTGACCCACTTCTCACTTGATTTATTACCTCAGTAAACATTTTCATAACGCGTTCATGGTCTCAATCTCTAGTAGAAAGTTTTATGTAATTGATTAAGGTGTTCATTTAATAAATTATGGTCTCATTCATTTAAAAACAGACGATAAAGCAGAGGATGCTCTAGGACCTGTCAGTCAGGACAGAGGCTTAGCGGTAGTGTTTAGGGACTGGGCCCAACAGTAGTGGAAGTCTCTTATTTCTGAATCATGGATTAACAGACTGATGTTCAATAACTTGTTCCAAAGCGCGAAATTCATTTTAATTCATAAAATGTCATTGCAACTTAATTGAACATTACAAAGTTTTAATTTTGCCAACAAAAATAACTGTGAAAGCAGCAGTTCCTCTTTTGGCAAAACTGAACTGCTGTGAGGCTGGGTATGGTGTGTGTGTGTGTGTGTGTGTGTGTGACTGAGTGTGGGGTTTGTGTGTGTGTGTGGCTGAGTGTGGGGTGTGAAAGCCTTTAACTAAGGTGTGAATAAATGCTATTTATACATTATTCAGTTTTACACAAATGCAATTATAGTTTATTAAGAGTTTCATGAAATAAATCCAAAGATTGGACAGTGCATTGCTAAAGTGTGTGTGTGTGTATGTTTGTGTGTTTGTGTGTGTGTGTGTGTGTGTGTGTGTGTGTGTTTTTGTTTAACTGTCTTTGTGGGGCCAAAATGGACTGTTTTAGGCTGATTCCGGTTAGAAATAGAATATGTTGAGGGTTAGGGTTAAGGGTAGGCATTTAGTTGTGATGGTTACGGTTAGTGAGATGCACTGCAAGTGTGTGTGTGTGTGTGTGTGTGTGTGTGTGTGTGTGTGCGTGTTTATTTGTGTGTGTGTCTGTGGTATGTGGTGTTACTTCCTTAATGTTCTTTACTTTCCAGTTAGCAGGAGCAGCAGTAGCATATATGTTACATTACTGAATGTATATCTGAAGTTTTCCAGCAGCATAGTGACAGATCTACACAGCACAGTGAGTAAAGTTTCTCAAGATGTCCAAAGAGATGTATGCCAATGCAGAGATGTCAAAGAAGGTGAGATACAAGAGAAATGTGCAGGAAGACAAAGGAGAGTGGGAGGATAGGGAGGTGGAAATATACGAGAGCACAGACGCCGTCAGAGACGATCACGCTGATAATCAGTCACACGGAGCAGGTAAGTGAGAAATTATTAATAATCAATATCATAAATACTCCTGGTGATCAGTCTGAATGTGGCTGTACCTTCCAGTCACGTTGGACTGATGTGTAAACTCTACGTTTCTCTCAGTTTAGTTTCTCAGCCGTCAAAACCCGGAAATAAAGCTGCCGCCCATCTAAGTTTGTCTCTATAGATGTACACGTACAGTTAGTTTAATTATGTTCTGTTAAAAGTACCAGAACTCTCTGGATCTCTCGTTTTCTAGTGTTGGAACGTGTTTTTATTAAGAAACGATGCCTAGTGACACGTGTCATTTATGAGATGTACGGAAGCATCCTGACCGGTAAAGACATGAAACCACACAACAGGAAGGAGGGCAGTGCAGTGAGTGTGAGAGAGAGAGAGAGAGAGAGAGAGAGAGACTAAAGAGAGAGAGAGGAAAGTCACTAGAAGGCATTGTTTTTATTGTCAGTTCCTCAATTCAATGGCTCATTACAACATTTCAGATAAGTTTACATTTATTTTACTTTGGTATAATAATCTAAGAGGTTTAATAATTTATTTAAAAGCTCTTTCACACCTAAAGATCACCAGACTCAACAGAAACCAGATTCGGGAGGGATGATGCAGCATTGTTGGTCAGGTGTCTTTGTCCTTACATGACTCTAAAAGTCTCCTTTAACGTCATATAACACTCTTGGTTGTCTCCTTTAACGTCATATAACACTCTTGGTCGTCTCCTTTAGCGTCATATAACACGCTTGGTCGTCTCCTTTAGCGTCATAAAACACGCTTGGTTGTCTCCTTTAGCGTCATATAACACGCTTGGTTGTCTCCTTTAGGGTCATTTAACACGCTTGGTTGTCTCCTTTAGCGTCATATAACACGCTTGGTTGTCTCCTTTAGCGTCATATAACACGCTTGGTCGTCTCCTTTAGCGTCATATAACAGGCGCTTCGTCGTCTACATTCTCTGACAGCCATTGACCAAGCAGGAGTGAGAACGGGTTGATGAAACACACGTACAGTAAGTTGCCAAATTCATTTTCTTGTTTCTGAAGACAAGACGTGTGTGACTCGAACATCTCACATTTACCAACAAAACATACAGGGAAAGACGGTGCAAAACATTTCAGACCGTCCTGCCAACCTGTATACATGTTAACATCTAGGAACATGTATACAGGAACTATTTTTTACCCTTAGTCCTTTATCAAAGCGTGTGAACGTGTGTCTCAGCCCAGGACATGAAACTAACTAACCATTCAAAGAACAAAAAGCCGCTGACAGACATGTTCACATTTGATTCATTTAATAAATTATTTTGTCTTAAATCCAACTACCATTATTTATATTATTATATAAACCTTTTGGGCAGCAACAATAACAGGTCTTAAAATCCTGGAGGGACTGATAATGAACCTCTGATAACAAAGACTCTTGTTGTTTCCCTGTAATGAACCTTGCTCTCTGTGTGCTTTGCCTCTTTAGGACCAGACACTGAGAGACGTCCTCCAGCCGTCCAAAGGAAGACTTTCAGGGCTGCAGCAGTCTGTCTGGCAGTGCTCTGCTTCCTGATGATGACAGGAATCATCCTCTTATCCGTATACTGTAAGATAAAACACACTTCATAACTACTGAGCCACAGATACTGAACCAGTACACCACGGAGTACTTAATCAGCTTCAGGCTCAATAGTTATCAGTCGCTGTAATTATTCCTTCTGTCTATGTCACCTGTTAAGAGATCCCTTCCTAACCCGATCCCAATGTAAGACGTACGGGGGTCTTCATTCTGTGTTAACATTCAGCTGAAACTTTATCAACACAACCCTTGACTACCAGGACGTTTCCTTTATACCACCACTCAGCAAGAAAACCCTTAGTGTGTCTCAAATCGTGCACTTCTGTACTAAATACTAACTTTTTGAGTACATAGTGCGTTCACATTGTCGAAGTGCGGTCAAATGCATTGATAGTGAACTTACCGTTGATCATAACTGTTTCACGCTGTTCATCTGGAGTGCTACCAACCCACCAACTGGGAAATAAGACTCTTCAACAAGCTATTCACATCTGACTCCTCCTCCTCTGTCACAGTCAGGCTCATTAGAATATACTTCCCCTTTCTGAGTATCTCCGCCCACGGCTTCACAACCACCTTCTGCAGAGTGGCGCCATATTTTTTTTATATGAGCCAATCAGAGCAGACTGGGCTTTTACAGGAGGGCTCTTAAAGAGACAGTCGCTAAAAAAGAGGATATGGTTCTTGTTCACACTTAATGCTTCAGTTAAGAAGTCAGTGATCCTCTATTTACTATTTACAACACCTCAACATATACGGCAGGTTAAAGGACAGACACACCAAATAACTACATCCCAGTGTGAAATAATGAGAGATATTTCATTATGCACAGGATATATAACTTAACTCGGTCTTTAGTTTAAAGCAGAATGATTTGGTGTTGGTCTGGTTCTTATCTTGTTGTGGTTGGAAACAGAAATTAATTTAGTCGGTTTGCTCTTTCATAGTTTCAAATTCTTATTTAACATTATTAATTACCTTTCTTTATGTAGCCTAACTGTTATTTCTGTCCTAAATAACGGCTCACCTTATCTTATATTTCAGTCACTTTGCGGCAGACAACTCAGTTACAGGATGAAGTAAAGCAGCTGAAGAACAGAATTAAAGGTGAGAAAAGTTAAAACCAGTGAACTCCTGTATTATACACGTTAACATCATAGATCATGATTGTGTAGTTACGTATTATAACTGTTTCAACTCCAAGTCTTATCACTTTGACACTGAATGATGTGAAATCTGT
>NC_048420.1:24261046-24264828 GCF_013103735.1 Etheostoma cragini | reverse complement strand
TCTACGGTGTGTAGGGACACAAGGAGCATGGGAATGGGTGGACGGATCACCGCTGACAGAAACGTGAGACATTTTAAAGGTTTTTGGTTTTCATCACAATTCCATCAAAGTCACTGTTAATCGGAAGATGCTGATTAGATTTCCCAGAGAGGGGGAGAGAGAGAGAGAGAGAGAGAGAGATTGAACTGGTCATGGTAGGTGTTGTGAAGTAGGTTAAGGTCCGGGTCCTTCCCCCACAGAGAGGTGACGTTCCACGTCCCCGGGGACAGCATCTGCCGCTCAGGTTTGGTCCGTACGTACATACATATCTGCTTAAATGAATGACATCACCTCCTGCGAAAAGATGAGGTGGTCTCCTTAAGCAGAGCACAACACATCACCATGGACCCAGATCACATCCTTCATCTCTTTATAATAAAATCAGTCCTGATCACGACTCTCACCATCCGAGTAAACAGTAACACCACAGTCAGTAGTAGACAGACAGGGAGAGGAAGACAGGTACATGGAGCTAAACACCAGTAGAGACAGAAAAACCTGTAACCTGTTTCAGGTTACATTGATTTTCAAAGCTTAATCTTAAACGAGTTATTGAAACAATGTGATTATTAACAGATAATATAAATATTTAAAGTGAAATTAAACATTTCATTTCAAATGAACAACAATCAGCAGTTTCAGGTGTTTGATTAAAGAACATTTTATTTGTCCGACAGGTTCTGGGGACCAGGACTGCCTCACTACGACAGACACATCTCCCCTGTATCATGCTGCGATCAACAAGGACAATGGAAACAGAGATTTGATGATTATGATAAGAACTGGATCTGTGAGAAAAAGATAAAGTGAACTCTTTGATGACGGGGGGGACGGGACGGGGGGGGACGGGGGTAGTTTTGGGATCAGCTTTGTTAAATCAGACCAATGGTGTGTCTTGCGCACTTACAGTACGTTAGTGCACTTACAGACAGTACACTTTGCACTTTGTGCACTACGTACTATCTTGCATAGTGCGTACATTTTGACAGAGGAGTGTCGTCTCAAATCGCGCACGGCCACGTGCACTTACCGGAAATGATGATCACATTTCATCTCTTCTTCTTCTCTAAAATTGTGAATTTCACCAGGGAGAGCATTCCAGTCTGCTGTTGTGTTAAGCAAAAAATAATTCCTGCTTTGTTTTTGATATTTTCACATAAATAAATATGAAAATTTTATTTGCTCCGTGTCACGCCAGGATGACGACTGCGACACCGCCGTCATGTCACGGCACACAAACAGCACACACAACTATATCGTGATATTCGTTCTTGTTAGTGCACTCTTTTCAATTCATTAACTATACCTATTCTTTGCAGTCCACTCTTATATGTATATCTTATGTTTCTGCTCTAAAAATAAGTAACGTTAGTATTCATTCATTCATAACGTTACTGTTCATTTTAATGCTCAACGGTTTCATAAGGACGTCCCTGTGGCCCAGAGATAAGACTGTTGTTGTGAAGCATTACCCTTACAACTTACCTAATACACTAAACATCATTACATCTTTTATTTTAAGTTGTATTTTTGTTCTAAATGGTCTTCATACAGGAATATTGAAAGCGGAGTGAACACACCTGACATTTAAATAGACCCGGTTCCTTTACATTCATTATACGTTTGCTACAGTCATGCAACGTGTAATACAAAAGATAACAAAGTACTTTTAATAATTTATTTTATAAATGTGCTTGTAGTTCTGCAGCCCCCCTCCAGGCCGTAGCTAGTCTGATGGGGACAGGGATCTGAGGGGGGACTTCAGACTCTCCAGGGGATCTATGGTCTGTTGGCCATCGTCACCCCTAAAAGATGGCCCTCTACTCCTCGTTTGTCCCTGAAGAGACGGTTTTACAGGATATACATCAGGTGGAGGGAGTTAGCATGGTTACGTTTTTACATGACGCTACTGTTAACGTTACCGGCAGACAATCAGCTGATCGCTATTTTGCTGAGCGGATTATGTACAACTTGTTAAGATCACACATTTACCACTAAATCATCTACAGTTGGACAATAGTTTAACACAAACAAAATTACTACAACACATGTAACGTTAGCTTAGCACTTATTGGCCAATATGGTTAAACTGCCGCTGTTAGCTAGCTAAGGTTAGCTTGCTAGCACGTCAAATTACGGTACCAATAAACGTTAAAATTCGCGATAAAAATATCATTAAAAACTGTAAGATTAACCAAATACACAAATACAGGTACATAATATGTTATAAGTATAGCAAAAAGACTCATGTTTAACTTACATTTGTATTGCTCCGTCGGTCTCGCTATCGCGTTTTCGGCCGCCATTAACGGAAGTTTTTCGACTGTTGTTAGCCCCGCCCTTTCCGCTACGTAGCCAAGATGGCGACCGTTGAGTGTGGAAAGTGTCCATCGATCCGCACTCAACTTTCTGGCCGTTTTGAGTGAACCATCCGGGTACTTAAGTGCACTGCATTTGACCGCACTTTGACAATGTGAACGCACTATGTACTCAAAAAGTTAGTTTTTAGTACAGAAGTGCGCGATTTGGGACACACCACAATTCTCTAACATGGCTCAGCTGTTTATTCTGTGTTGCTAAGTAACCTGGATTCCAGAGATATTGTTCCTCTGCCCTTCATAGTGCCCAATCTGGTTAGAAGTCATGTGTCCTGACTCTGTAGTCCTACAGGATTATTACAATAAGATAATAACAACATGGATTAGCAGCTTGTCTCTACCTTGGTTTATGTAGTTGATTATAATGTTTGGAGTCGGTTAGTTAGAAGTTGTTCCTGTTTCCTTTGATAAACCTTAATCTCCAGCTGCCAGTGAGAAGCTTCACCAGGAGAGTGAAACATTGAGATTAATGTTACGCCTCTGGAGTCTGTGTAATGTGTGTCTGTCCAACGTCTACACGAGGGACCACACTGTACTGGAAGTTTTACTCTTGTATTTGTATCTTATTCTATGTTAACCTGTTTTTATATTTTAAATCTCTTTTCATGAAAGTCTTTAATTGCTCTTCAATATTTGATGTAAAGCTTTTTGAATTGTCTTGTTGCTGAAATATGTTCTAGAAATAAATGCTTAAGTGCTATACGGCATTTTTCATTCAATATTGCTTAATTCAGATAAAAACGTGTGGATGTAAACAGAGCTACTGTCTGATGAGCAATAACCGGTTTGGTGTGTCAGCGCCTTAAGGTACCGCAACATGGCAACATTGATTTAACATGAATCTGAAAAAGTGAAAGAGGAGCTGCAGCAATGTGCAGTACAACAACAACATGGTGTTTTCTGTAAATGAAACCATGTGCACCTATTCTGATATAACGTCTAAATACTATTATGCAGCTGAAGATGAGCAGAATATGAGCGCTTTAATAACAACATCCAAGTTGTTCCAGCTTCATGTGATAAGAAACAGGCCGTGCAGTTCTTAGTTGGACCAGGAGGGGGCAGCACACGCGTGTGCATGAAGACAGCATTGGGCCTGTTGGCCAGCATGTTCACATCTTAGTTTACTCGGTACCTCGGATCACTGGGATCAGGACTATGAGGGGAACCTTTTTATTTATTTTGTGCTTTTATTGTTGTGGAAGCACGAAAATATTCTGGGGATCGCATTTGTTTTTTCAGCTGTGTTTATGACGGATGGAAAAAACGTTTTGGAGGATCATCAAGTTAAAATCCAACTCTAGAAATGATAAATTATGTAAAAAATATAGTTGGTTATTCTTTAGTCCGTGTGTGTGTGTGTGT
>NC_048420.1:24259851-24260946 GCF_013103735.1 Etheostoma cragini | reverse complement strand
GAGAGAGAGAGAGAGAGAGAGAGAGAAGAGAGAGAGAGGAGAGAGAGAGAGAGGAGAGAGAGAGAGAGAGAGAAAGAATGAGAGAGAAAGAGAGAGAAAGAGAGAGAGGAGATGGCTATCTTTACTGACATTCCCTCTTGTCAACGCAGGGAATCCTCCCGGTGACTGATGGTTATTGGCCAGTTCCTAAAAAAGGTCAAAGGTCACAGAGGACATGCAGGAGCTAAAGGATGAAAGGTTCCAGTACAGTGTGTCCCGCTCCACATCCAGGTTATAAGAACTCCCCACAAGGGTGGGGGGGGTCCAAGACTACAGTACATGTCCTGCGTTCTGGTCAATTTGTATGCATCAATTCGCGAAGCAAATGCCTTTATTTATGTAAAGGAAAACGATGATTCTCCTGGATTGTTAAAAAATGTCTGCATGTTGAAAACATCACACGTGTTCCAGGAAGTGATTTGGGAATCGTGTAGATCTCATCAACAAATCTGTTAGGGAGTGAGACCTCGTTAACCCTCCTGGTGTTCTCGGGTCAAATCTGACCCTTTAATAAATGTCCATATCTGAAATATGAGGTTGTTTTTAACCAAATTACCACAAAAAATGGATTGGATTCCTTCCAACGCTCTTTATAAATACAATAAACTACCAACAAAAAAAGCAGCTGTGGAGTTGAAAGCTACACAAAAGACATGAAATTGCCAGAAAGTTCACACGTTCTCCGTCTCCTCTTGTCTCCACGGTGGGTAGGACGGGGTCAGCATTCCTGAATATTCCCGGGGATTGCAGAGGATTCCTGATGATTGGCTTTTGACTCCGAGCTTGTAGAGACACATTCAGCAGAAACTGAGAAGACGTCACGTTACATCACGCCGTGCAGCGATGCCCTGCAGGTTCTCTACCTGCTGTCATGTTGAAGACAGCATCTGCCCTGACAGATGGATTTTAACACTGGCTGGGGACTGGAGACTGGAGGCCGACTGGAGACTGGGGACTGGAGACTGGAGACTGGAGGCCGACTGGAGACTGGAGACTGGAGGCCGACTAGAGACTGGGGACTGGAGACTGGAGGCCGACTGGAGACTGGAGACTGGA
>NC_048420.1:24257834-24259751 GCF_013103735.1 Etheostoma cragini | reverse complement strand
ACTGGAGACTGGAGACTGGAGACTGGAGACCTGGGGATTGGGGACTGGGGACTGGGGACTGGAGACTGGAGACTGGGGACTGGAGACTGGAGACCTGGGGATTGGGGACTGGGGACTGGGGACTGGAGACTGGGGGCCGACTGGAAACCATCTGAAACCATCACAGACTGCAAAGGAATCCATTATAAAACCTATACAACATCAAAAATCCTGATTCGATATCATCACGATACTTATCCCACGATACGATATTATTGCGATTTTACACATCTTGCAATATTCTGCGATATATTGCAATTTAAAACCTTTTTTACAACTTCTGATTTTTCCCCAATTTCAAATGACGTCCCCAAAAGGAATCTTAACATCTGTTTTATCTAAAAAGAACCATTTCTCTGTTTGTTCATCTCACTTCAGTTTCATTTCTGCAAAATGGGACAAACACCAACACACACTACAGTCTACAGTATATAATATATAATATATAATATATAATATACAACAACAGATCCATACTTGGCGTCTGTGTATCGATACAGTATTGCTACTGGAAATATTGCGATACTACGCTGTATTGATTCCCTCCCCCCCCTCAACTCTGATGAGGCCTCAGGGCTGAAATCAGGCAAAAAGCAAACTAAACCTGAGGCGTGTTTGTCAGCAGTCAGGGGGGGGTGACGACCAGTCAGAGAGGGAGACCAGATCCCAGCACGCCGCCCTGGCTGAACCGGGGTTGGAACAAACGATGAAGATAATAAAAGGCCAAAACGTGGACGCCTGGCGGTTTACGTTCCCCAGACGGAGGACGGAGGTGTCGACGCCTCGTGTGCTGCGTGGCGCGGCTGCATCTTCTGGACCTCAGGGAGGATTTGGGTCTCTTTGGGTCTCTTCGGGTCTCTGGACCGTCGGCGTCAGGCGGCTGAAGCTGTGATTGCTGCAGACGGCTCGATGAATGGAAAGTAAACAAGTGGCGGCTGCAGAGAGCGTGCGCTGAATCCCAAAAAGCCCACGGGAACATCTGATGTGGGACTACGAGAGACCACAGAAACACCGCTCAGGGTCCTTGAGCATGTGCCCCCCCCACCGCACACACACAAACACACACACACACACACACACACACACTCCGACATCTCTCCATTAGTGCATGTATAGGACCTTCCTACCTTCCTTGCTCTTCATTTCTCTCCTTTCCCCTTCATACATACTTCCCTTTCCTTCTCTACCTCCTTATCTACATCCTTTCTACTGTCTTCTTTCCTTCCTTCCCTTTTCCATCCTTCCTTATGTATTCTTAGGTTTAGAAGATGCTCTGATGTCATCTTGTTGAATGTGAATATGTAAAATATATATTCTCTGACATCTTGGGCTTTTTTGGGAAACACTGATCCACATTTTTCACCTCATCGGACATTTCAGAGCCCAAACAACTCATCCAGAAAACAGCGTGACACGTGAAAAATCATCTTCAGCTCTCAGGTCCTCCACTCGGAGACTGTTGGGTGTACCTCGGACTCTAGGAGGCCTTTCCGTCTGCATATATTAGTCTCCTGTATAAACTGTTGAATGCTCTCACTAAGCTTCAGGTCTGTGGACTCTGTGGAGTCAGTGCACTCTATGGACTCTGTGGACTCTGTGGACTCTGTGGACACTGTGGACTCTGTGGACTCTGTGGACACTGTGGGCTCTGTGGACTCTGTGGACTCTGTGGACACTGTGGACTCTGTGGACTCTGTGGACACTGTGGGCTCTGTGCACTCTATGGACTCTGTGCACTCTATGGACTCTGTGGACTCTGTGGACTCTGTGCACTCTATGGACTCTGTGGACTCTGTGGAATCTGTGCACTCTATGGACTCTGTGCACTCTATGGACTCTGTGGACTCTGTGGACACTGTGGACTCTGTGGACTCTGTG
>NC_048420.1:24255356-24257734 GCF_013103735.1 Etheostoma cragini | reverse complement strand
TCTGTGCACTCTATGGACTATGTGGACTCTATGGACTCTGTGGACTCATTGGACACTGTGGACACTGTGGACTCTGTGGACTCTGTGGACTCTGTGGACGCTATGGACTCTGTGGACTCTATGGACTCTGTGGACTCTATGGACTCTGTGGACTCTGTGCACTCTGTGGACTCTGTGCACTCTGTGGAAGGAGCCGCTCCCCCCATCTGTTCAGACAGGCATGCAGCTAGCATGTGGGAACTTGTGACCTGTCAGTTATCTTTGTTTACTTTACCTGAAGTTTTATTTGTTCTTGTGCATGTTTGTCAGGTGTTTTCTCTTTGCTGTTGGATTGGATTATAAGATTATTAGATTATTAGATTATTAGATTATTAGATTATTGGATTATTGGATTATTGGATTATTAGATTATTAGATTATTAGATTATTAGATTATTGGATTATTAGATTATTAGATTATTAGATTATTAGATTATTAGATTATTGGATTATTGGATTATTAGATTATTAGATTATTAGATTATTGGATTATTAGATTATTAGATTATTAGATTATTATATTATTGGATTATTAGATTATTAGATTATTAGATTATTGGATTATTAGATTATTAGATTATTAGATTATTGGATTATTGGATTATTAGATTATTGGATTATTAGATTATTAGATTATTAGATTATTAGATTATTAGATTATTATATTATTGGATTATTAGATTATTAGATTATTGGATTATTAGATTATTGGATTATTAGATTATTGGATTATTGGATTATTGGATTATTAGATTATTAGATTATTGGATTATTAGATTATTAGATTATTGGATTATTAGATTACTAGATTATTGGATTATTTGACTGTGAAGCCCTCGGTGATTGGTGTCTGTAAACAGTGTGTAAATACACTTTGTTTTCTTTCTTGCTTTCCCTAAATGGTTATAAAGCTTTGGTCATGGTCTATGGTCGTCTCTTATCATACAGCGGCTCTGATAGGTTCCCCCCCCCACCCCCCCAGGCTATGGTTGAATAAAAAGAGGAATAAAAAAACATCTTTTGGAAATTGATCTTGTTAGTTGACAGTTTCTCTCATGACTTTCCTAATCCAAGTGGCGTTTTATCTGGACGCATTTTGAGTTTTGTGCTATATGTGTGAAATACAGTGTGTGTGATATATGTGTATATATGTGGGTTTATGTGTGTATATGTGTGATATATGTTTACAAAAGGGGGGTATGTGTGTATATATGTTTGTTTGTTATGATTGTCTCGTCACTGGATGCCTAAAATTTCCTTCAGGATGATTAAAGTATCTATCTATCTCTCTATCTATCTCTCTATCTCTCTATCTCTCTATCTATCTCTCTATCTCCCTATCTATCTATCTATCTATCTATCTATCTATCTCTCTATCTTTCTATCTATCTTTCTATCTATCTATCTATCTATCTCTCTATCTATCTATCTATCTATCTATCTATCTATTTATCTCTCTATCTCTCTATCTATCTTTCTATCTATCTATCTATCTATCTATCTATTTATCTCTCTATCTCTCTATCTATCTTTCTATCTATCTATCTATCTCTCTATCTCTCTATCTATCTATCTATCTATCTCTCTATCTTTCTATCTATCTTTCTATCTATCTATCTATCTCTCTATCTATCTATCTATCTATCTATCTATTTATCTCTCTATCTCTCTATCTATCTTTCTATCTATCTATCTATCTATCTATCTATCTATCTATCTATCTATCTATTTATCTCTCTATCTCTCTATCTATCTTTCTATCTTTCTATTTATCTCTCTATCTCTCTATCTATCTATCTATCTATCTATCTATTTATCTCTCTATCTTTATATCAATCTATCTATCTATCTATCTATCTATCTATCTATCTATCTATCTATCTCTCTATCTCTCTATCTATCTATCTATCTATCTCTCTAGTTGAAACCAACAGTTTGAACTTGAACTCGTCTTGAAGAGATCTCCGGACGACGAACTCAGACGTCTGAAGGGAACGCGCGGATTATTCTACCGTTAAATATTCATGATTATGATAATACCCGAACCGCCTCAGAGACCTCCACGTCCACTGTTGGTTGAAAGGTCGGCAAACAACCACGGTGATAATGAGAGAGGACGGAGAGGAGGGGACAACTCACCCTCAGCAGACAGAAGCCCGGTACTCCTTCGAGATGAGGACAGCTGCTCATGCAGAGCTGCAGCTGTGTAACGCCAGGCCCATCACCCGCTGACAATCACATCCGTAAAATAACAGACAAGAAGGTTCTGGCAGCTCCATCCATCCATCCATCCATCCATCCATCCATCCATCCATCCATCCATCCATCCATCCATCCAT
>NC_048420.1:24251924-24255256 GCF_013103735.1 Etheostoma cragini | reverse complement strand
CCCGAGGCCTCCTTCCAGCTGGACGTCCCTCCACCTAGTCCTGGGTCTTCCCCGAGGCCTCCTCCCAACCTGGACCACCTCCCTATGGGACCCCCCAGGAGGCATCCTTACCAGATGCCCAAACCACCTCAACTGGCTCCTTATGACGTGAAGGACCAGCGGCTCTACTGCGAGCTCCTCTCGGAGGACTGAGCTCCTCACCCGATCTCTAAGGGGGACGCCAGACCCCCCCTCCTGAGGAAACCCATTTCAGCCGCTTGTACCCTTGGGGTTCTGGCAGCTCGTTAACCGTGATTAAAAACCACAATTGCAGCTGAAGTAAAAACTCAGAACATTTTCAAATGTTATTTCACATTCTCTCAGATAAAGTTGTCATATTAAGTCGTTTTGACAATTGTTTCAGCGATTCTTATTCACTTTTTGGAGCTTTTTTACACATTTTCAACGCTTTTTGTTCCACTTTTGAAGCTTCTTTGAGGCTTTTGATGCTCCATTATCCAGGAACCTTCTGATGAAATGCAGCCAAAAGTCACCGGATTACAGATAATAGTCCCACGATGCAATCTGAATTATAAACAAACACAAATACGACTGTGATTCACTTTCTGTGGACAATTTCTGTTAGAAAACAGACAGTCACACAACTGTTAACAAAGAGAAATTTCTTAGAGTGTGTGTAATGCTGATCAAACAGACACACTATAATGAAAAAGCAGGCTAACTTGTGACCTCTGACATTGTGTCCCGTGATTAAAAATACAACATGTAGTGTGTAGCTTCAGTAGAAATACTTTATAGTTGTCTGTTATTTGATATTGTCTCAGACAACGCTGCTCAGGTGATCAACTCATGAAAAGAAATCTGTTCTTGAACCTTTCCTTTTGGTCCTAAATTTAAAGGTTTCTTCTTTAAATTCTAAAGCTTAAATTTAAAGCTTTTTCAACCCCTTTTTTTGACTTTCTGTGCTTTTTTATGCTTTTCAACGCTTTTCAGTGCTTTTTTCAACGCGCTTTTTATCGCTTTTTTCAACACTTTGGACACTTTTTGTTTTTTTTTACTCTTGCTTACAATTGAAATGTGAATCACATTCTATGGACATACTGTCACAGGTATTGTGAGCTCTCCAACTATCTAGGGAGGACCCGGGACGTGTCTGCATGTATGGAAAAAGCGACAAAAAAAAAATAGTGCCTCTCTACAGGGACCAGGATTAAGTGCTACGCCCCTGAGAGAGTCTAACATCTGGCAGATGAAAACGAGACTTTAGGCTAAATCTGGACGAGGCTATTTATGGAAATGTGTATTAATATGCACTGTCCCTGTCAAATAAAGATAGATAGATAGATAGATAGATAGATGGATAGATAGATAGATAGATAGATAGATAGATAGATAGATAGATAGATAGATGGATAGATAGATAGATAGATAGAGAGATAGATAGATAGATAGATAGATAGATAGATAGATAGATAGATGTTTATTGATTCCAAGAAAAATGGGAGATTCCTGTGTTACAGCAGCAAAATCAGTCTCAAAGCACAAAATATAAATATGAATGAAATACTAGGAAAAATATTCACACATACAATATACATGAAATAATAATACAAATAAAGTAAAAAGACAAATATATTTGAATATGTACAGGATGGGGGAACAACAATGCGTGACTGCTTAAATAATATGCTAAAATGTTAAAATGCATGCTTCATGTAATGTAAATAAACCACATGTGCAGGTTGCATTAGTGCAGTAGTGTGGTGTCTAAAAGAATCATCCAGCACCCAGAGATGACATGTTAAAAAGTGTTATTATAAATGATAAAGGGGCATATTCTGGCCTGATTTGACACGTCCACAGGACCTTGTGCAGCGTGTTTTTTTCCTCCACCTTGGCCCGGTGTAACCCACCATTAAACTTGAGGGGAAAGTGTCACTCATGTTAGATTAGGGTGGAGCCACCTGTCCAGAACTAAAGAGAGACATATATTAAAAAGAGCCCTGGGGGGGGGTACAGTACACGCCGCGCGGCCCGAGGTCACAGAGACCCACATTTGGCCCCTCGGCCCCTCTCAGAACCCTTCTTGGTGCAGCCTCGCCTCCCGTTAACGAGCTGAGAGGAATGAGTAGCTGCAGGGCTGCATGGGGCGCGGAGCGGGAAACACCCATCAGCCCGCTGCAAGTCTCAACCCAGACACCAGCAGCGGCAAGCTGCACGCAGACCGGAAGCACGGCCATTCTGCCTTCAAAGTAAAAGACAGAAGGACACGCTGTGTTCATGTTCAGAGTCAGAGTCAGGTTCATCGGCCACACTTACATACTCGAGGAATGGGACTCTCAACACTGACACTTTAATTTATTTAATTTAATTTATGGTCTTTTCTTTGTTTATTTGACGAATGTTCTTATATTGTTATTACTGTTGTTTTGTTGTCTTTATACTGTCTTTTTTATCTATCTTTTATGTATTTGTTCTTGCTAAAACTGCTGCTGAAACTTTCAATTTCCTCACAGGTGTCATCCCAAAAGGATCAGTAAAGAGAAGTCTAAGTCTGAGTCTCTACATAGTAATACACAAATAGTAATATAGACAAATACCATTACTGTAATACTGCAACTGCAGTTGCACATTTTTGTTTTCCCATCCTGTACATATTCAAACAGCTGTTCTTTTATTTTATTCCTATTGTTATTATTATTTCATGTATATTGTATGTGTGTATATTTTTCCTAGTATTTCATTTATATTTATATTTTGTGCTTTGAGACTGATTTTGCTGCTGGAACACAGGAATTCCCAGTTTTTCTTAGGATCAATATCTATCTATCTATCTATCTATCTATCTATCTATCTATCTATCTATCTATCTATCTATCTATCTATCTATCTATCTATCTATCTATCTATCTATCAATCTATCTATCTATCTATCTATATATCTATCTATGTATCTCTCCATCTATCTATCTATACATCTATCTATCTATCTATCTATACATCTATCTATCTCTCTATCTATCTATCTATCTATCTATCTATACATCTATCTATCTCTCTATCTATCTATATATCTATCTATCTATCTATCTATACATCTATCTATCTCTCTATCTATCTATCTATCTATCTATCTATCTATCTATCAATCCATCTATCTATATATCTATCTATCTATCTACTGTACAATAGAGACACGTACCAACATAATATACAAAAATTCAAACAAGACGTAATATCAAGACAAGTAATAATAATAATTTATACTGTTTATTGATTGAGTGTGCTGCCAGTTGGACTAGCACCCTGAGTGGCTGGGGGAGGGGGGGGGG
>NC_048420.1:24248559-24251854 GCF_013103735.1 Etheostoma cragini | reverse complement strand
CCCCCCCCCCCCCCCCCCCGGAGTAAGTAAGCATGCAGTGGGATGTAGACTGCAAATAGTAACAGCGTAAAGTCGTATTTTACCCTTTTTGTGCATGAGGCAACAGCCTATTGATGATCTTCATACCTGATACTCGATTAAATGAACTTTGGAAATAACTCTGAGCTATCAACCCAATCATCAATCAATCAATGTTCACACAAGAAAATAAAAATAAAGTTTGAGTAAGTCGCGCATGCGCATTGATGTATAGGAAGACCGGGCATGCGCTGTTCGAAGACGTTGATGAACTAGATTTTAACCAATAAACCGTTAATGTTGAGGGGAGTTATCCTTGTCAAACTTCGGAAAATGTAAATATTTTTTACATCATGAACAGAGACGCCCTTTCTTCTTTCAACCTTGAAGACCAATTGGTCGGCCAGACGTCTTCTTTCCATAGCTAAGAGTTAGCTAGAAACTCTAGTTTAACGTTATTCAAGCTAGCAGAACAGTAGCGCGGCTTATGTAACTTGTAACGTAACTATGCTAGATAGCTAGCTAGTTGTTTAAGCTAGCTAGCTAACTAGCTAACGGTTCCCCCGCCATTAACGTCTTTTTTCCAAACAAGAAAAGAAGAATCGTTTGTAATGTACCTACATGTTCAATTAAAATTAGTTGTAGAGTGTCAACTTAATGAAGTTAGCTAGGAATATATCAAAAGGTGACTGAAAATGGCGTCGTGTCAACTGGACAGGTGGACAAATATTCACACAACTCCGGTGAGAATGTGTGAGAAAAATTGTTAATTTATTTAGGAAAAGGTGATTTATTCATTGTCCAGATGTCCCTATCAACTCTGTACGTTAGTTACAGTTTGTGTCCCTTTTTCCTTTCGTGTCTGACGCTTTATCCGCGATTGTTTACGTTGTAAAATGTATTAACCTGATGTTAATAAAAGCTAAATTCCACATTGATGAATCCAAATTTCAGCAATGCAACCATGCTTTAAGGTAGGATATTATTATTTCACTGTAAAACAACGTATGTCTGAAGTTAGCTAACGTAACATGAAGACCTTAAACACTATGCTAGATGTGAACGTTTTTAGCAATTATTGTAGAAATGTAAAGAGATAAGTTGCTGTACTAATTACTAATGGATGCTTTAGCTCGTCTTTGTAGCCTTTTCGATGTTTAATAGACATGTTCTTGTTTTTCCTCCCAACACTTTCGACGCATGTATAGATTTTTTTTTTAAACATTCTGTGTTGTCTGCTTTTATTTTGAAGGTTGCGACCGGAAGTGTGTTGCATCGTTCGGTGTGACTTGTCTCGGCGGTCGACAGGGTCCAGGGAGCGGAGAGTTGCTGAACACTGTGGATCAGAGTCGCTTTGGGGGGGAAGGACTATAGCGAGCTTCCCATCCAGCTGTCCGGAGCCGGGAACCATCTGATCCGAGAAGGTACAAAACCTGATCTTTTATTCACGCTCTCACACCTGCAAAAAACCCCGAACCCAGCTCTTAGATCCGGGGAGGTTTGCCTCATGTCTACCTCATGCTTCCCCGTGCAATGGCGCAACGTGCAGAGCTCACCTGTGCTCATTTCAATTAGGGAAAAAAAAACTTGCGCACCTTTTTTTGTTTACGGTAATCTAAAAGTGAATTGGGAATGATGTATTTTATGATTCGTGCGTGATTTGAGTGCAACAAGCGGTTCTTACCGCTGAATTTAAAGCTACTTCCAGTGAGTGATTGATCCGGTGTAGATGCACAGGCACCAGCCGTAAAGGAGCTTTTATTGATGCAAGTTAGAGGCATGAAGGAGTCAACAATGGGGCTCTAATTTATATAGAAGCCGATACGTTACAAGTTTATTGCAGGGATTAGACATAGCCCGCGGCGTGTTAATATCACCATAAACTCCCTATAGTCCCGCTGTAGGGGCCTGAGGGGACGGTTCATGGACATTTGGAGTGATTTCTCTTCCACTGAGACAGGGATGCTCTGTCTCCACACACCTTTTTTATTTTATTTTTTTTAATCCTAATTGTGTTTTTTATTACCACGAGCACAGCTTGTCTTAACGCTGACATGGTGAAAATGCCAAGTTGTAAATGTCATTTTGAAAAATTATTGAGAAATTGCCAGACATTAAGATTTGGCTGCAGTACTAGTTAGAAACAAAGGGTGTGTTTTTGAGTCATTACCCATCTAATGGGTCTTTTCTGAGGAAACACTAGATGCAGATGTGTTAATGGACACACAGTTGCCTCCAGTTGTTTACAGAAACACATCTGTAGTCCTGCCATATCTTCCCTAAATGAAGCTCTTTATTTAGTCCCAGCTGTGTAACTCACTGCACCTCCGGTCTTCTGCATGGAGTATTAATACGCTTTATGTTTGATGCAGCGAGGAGGATGTGACAGTCATATCTTTTGACTTGTTGTGCTTGGAGTCTTTTACTTTAAATGAGTGTACATTGATGCTCAAATAGTTTCTGTGTAAATCTGCAAGTATAGCGAGAACTTGTTAGTATTATGATCATATATCAGAAGTAACAAAAGACACTTTTATTTGAAAGACATTCATTTTGAAGCTTAATCCAAAAAGGATGAATTAAAACTGGACACCAATGGGACATCAGTTCGGAAGGGCTTTGATGGGGGGGGCAGGGTGGGGGTGTGGGGGTGGGGGGGTTGGGGGGTCATAACATCTGATCTTAGTCTGAACGTCATCAAGCGGTGGCTCTCCTACTAGAGATGGATGTCTATTCATATCTCCACTCACCCATATTGAAAACATTTCACAAATTTGTTGATGCAGACAAAATGTAATTTAATACTAATAATAATAATAATAATAATAATACTAATAATAATAATACATTTTATTTAACAGCGCCTTTCTGAGCTCTTAAGGTCGCTTTACACACAATAAAAGACAGATACAGGGAACAATCAGGGGAAACAGTTATAACAAAACAAACTAAATAATAAAAAAAAGTCTTTCCTATTTCCCTGTGGGGATTATTAAAGGACAGTAGGTCTTCTTCTTCTTCTTCTTCTTCTTCTTCTTCTTAACTTAATGAGACGTGTTTTTGAGATATAGTTACATTAAAGTAATACAGTAACTGTTAGTTTGTGTGTGGCTGAACACACAGAACTGGTCCAAGTGTCTTCAGAGGGTTTTGTACTTCTGTGTTAAATCTTTTCCAATGCTACGCACGGAGGTACGCGAAGACGAAGACACAGACGTACGCCGTAGCCAGACGTGCACCTGTCGAGGAAGATAACGCCACCTCGCAGCAACACAGC
>NC_048420.1:24239112-24248549 GCF_013103735.1 Etheostoma cragini | reverse complement strand
CCCCCCGAATCACTTCCTGGTTCTCGTCCTCCACAAACAACTTGAGATCAGGGAGAGGGTGAACTTCTCCTGCTACAGATGTCTATGGGTGGGAATAACAGCGGGATTCTCTCTAGAACGATTCGATTCTCATCAGTTAATCGATGTTTAAATGTGTTGATTTTTATTTAAAAGTTGCTGTCAACAGGAAACAGAGTGACTGAAAGAAGACGGGATTTAAAACCTAGAGTTTAGGCAAAAGTGCAAATAAAAAAAAAAGGCCAAAAGGAAAACAAAAACAAGTTTTGTGTATATATACACATGATCTAATAAGACATACATAAAATAATTAGGTAAAACACATTCAGGCTGTTCATCACTGGGCACAAAAGTTGCTTTTAGGGAGAAACCTCGGACAGCTCCAGGCTCTGGGGGGGTCTGACGGTGCTGGTCGCTGTTTTTATAGACACCAATAAAGATAATGGAACTATGACTGGAAATAGAAGTTGTGGTAGTTCATGGCGTAGGAGGGCACTGCAGGGCGTAGCAGGGTGTAGCTGGACGTAGGTGGACGTAGGTGGACGTAGGTGGACGTAGGTGGAAGTAGGGGGACGTAGGTGGGCGTAGGTGGACGTAGGTGGAAGTAGGGGGACGTAGGTGGGCGTAGGTGGACGTAGGTGGACGTAGGTGGAAGTAGGGGGACGTAGGTGGGCGTAGGTGGACGTAGGTGGACGTAGCAGAGTGTAGCAGGGCATCGAAAGTGCCATTTCAACAGCTGCACCCATGATTTATGTGACACTCTAGTCCAAGGAAACCTTCTGGGTGAAACACAACCAAACAAGAGGACTCCTGGGAATAAGCTCCCCAGAGCTGAGTTAGTAACAAGCATTTCTGGGACATGGATGCACACAGAGGGACAGATAGAGGACCCAGTGTGTCCAAGGACGTCCCCCGGCAGCCTAAAACTATAACGGCCTAATTAAGATGTGGTGCGAGGCAGACCTGAGCCAGGTCTTAGGGTTGGTAGATGACTCCAACGACTATGAAGAGAAGCAGAGAAGACATCAGAACACTTATGTCGGCTACAGAGAAAGCTCTGCGTGGAGCCTCCGCAGAACCATGAAACATCCTCAAATACTGCAACGGAACCTTCTAGGATGACTCATAAAGTCCCTCATAAGGTCTCATAAAGTCCCTTATGGACACGCTGGTCAGTGGTTTCCCTCGGCGACTGCTTTACATCGGCATGATGGGATCCAAGTGTGTAACTTTTGATTCAACATGGGGGGGGGGGGGGGGGGGGGGGGGGGGGGGGGGGGGGGGGGGGGGGGAGACATCAAAAATGTCAGTCTGCATCTAGTGAATTTTTCTGCAACTCTTTGTGACTTTTCTGCATCAAGTTATGGTGCAAATGTCTTTATTCATGGAAAGGAAATAGATATTTTTTGCGGGTGTGTTGCACTGGACGGTTTGGATTAACCCTCATGTTGTCCTCATGTTGTCCTCATGTTGTCCTCATGTTGTCTTCATGTTGTCCTCATGTTGCCCTCATGTTGCCCTCATGTTGTCTTCATGTTGTCCTCATGTTGTCTTCATGTTGTCCTCATGTTGTCTTCATGTTGTCCTCATGTTGTCCTCATGTTGTCTTCATGTTGTCTTCATGTTGTCCTCATGTTGTCCTCATGTTGTCTTCATGTTGTCCTCATGTTGTCTTCATGTTGTCCTCATGTTGCCCTCATGTTGCCCTCATGTTGCCCTCATGTTGCCCTCATGTTGTCTTCATGTTGTCCTCATGTTGTCTTCATGTTGTCCTCATGTTGTCCTCATGTTGCCCTCATGTTGCCCTCATGTTGCCCTCATGTTCTCCCCATGTTTTCCCCATGTTCTCCCCATGTTGTCCCCATGTTGTCCCCATGTTGTCCCCATGTTGTCCCCCATGTTGCACTCATGTTGTCCCCATTTTGTCCCCATGTTCTCCCCATGTTTTCCCCATGTTGTCCCCCATGTATCCATGTCCTGCACTTCTGGTTACACCCAAACTGCATTTCGTTGCCTTGTACCTGTACCTTGTGTAATGACAATAAAGTTGAATCTAGTCTAATCTAATCTAATCTAATCTAATGTTGTCCTCATGTTGTCCTCATGTTGTCCCCATGTTGTCCTCATGTTATCCTATATCAATGTTCTTTTTAATTCCCCAAAATAACATGATTGATTCCACCCAACGCTCTTTGCCAAGTACAAATCTCTACTTTCATTGATTTTGGGGCGTCTTATTCTAAATAATTTCAAATTTTTGCTTTTCTAACTCAAACATAATTTCTTATTTTTGAGGTTGACCATAAAGTCCAAAAATAACTGTAAATCTAAAGTTACTAAAGTCAACAAACGTGTTGCTTTCCGGTAAAACAACACAAGGGACTCATTTGAAAAGATAAGTTTCTTTTAAAGTCGGTTCCCTTGTGACTTCCTCACACGCCGCGTTACGGCTGTTTGGTGAGCTGAGTCGTAACGTTAACGTGTCGTTCATTACCGATCCCGTTAGTAACCGGCTCGGCCACCGACGCCGTTACCTTCCCTTCATCTGCTCTGCTGACTCGTTGCCACGGGCAGGCGCCTCGTGCCCGGACTCATCACTACACTCTCCCTTCTCCTCTTCCTCTTCGTCCTCCCTGCTCCTCCTTCCCTCCTCCCTCTGTCCTCTCTCTGTCCTCTCATATCTCCTCCTGACTCACACCGTCCACTTTTTACTCTCTCCTTCCTGATCCCTCCTTCCTCCGTTTACCTGCTCTCTCCTTCTACATCCTTTCACCTCCTGTCCCCTTCCCTCCCAACTCTCCTTTCATCATCTCCTGTTCCTCCTTAAGCAGGACTCATGCTTCTGGGGAGCCTGCATGGGATTTAACGCTGAAGCAGACATTGGCTTTTATTTTGATTTATTTATTTATTCATTAATGCAGGACAATGCACGTTGATGAACAAGTACAACGGTACATGTAGATGTGGCAGATAAAAAAGACACAGGATAGTCACATTTAGCATTTAAAGACAAGAAGAAACAAAAAGAAAAGAAAAACAAAACAAAAACATTCATTAGAAAATGTTAAAAATGGAAACACAAGTTAGCGGTGGTTACGTGTCTGGTGAGCTCTAATCCTCAGCTTCACCTGGCTCTTAAAGGAGGCTAAAGTGGGACGCTCCCTTATAGTTGGGGGAGGTGTGTCCCATAATGCATTGCCTTTAATAGATGGTGCATTGTGGCTGAAGGAGGTTTTTCTGAAAGGAACCTCACAGTCCCGGTTCACCACAGCTCTGGTGATCCAAGTGTGTCTATATTTAATAAACTCCTGTTACTCACCTGTCCCTTCCTGTCCCCTCCTCTTTCCTCCAGGTGTGTCCTCCTGTCCGCTGCGTCCATCATGCGGTTCTCAGTCAGACTGAGCGTCTGCGTGCTGGGCTTCGTCCTCGTCTCCCTGTTCCCTCAGCCAGCACGGGGTCAAGGTAAGTACCTCCACTAGTACGCTTTCCTCTCAGGGACCAACAGACGAGACTATCTCAACGAGGTTTACCACGCAGCTACGTGGGACCAAACGAGGCCAGCAGGGCTAACCGGGAGGTTTCCTAATGCTAGCCTACAGGGTTCGCCAGAGCTTTCCATTGTGGCTCCATGTAGAGCTAAGAACTGGGCTAGCTGATCCTTAAACCAGGATAACTGGAGTTCTTATTATAGGCCTATGCAAAGGGCCGGCCTGGGCTATGAACATCTAAGTGTCCTTATATACGTGACGGGTGAATTGGTAGTTTCCACATGGGGCCAAACGTGGAGACACATGTCTCCTTTCAGCACAAGGACACATGTTGGGAGCTCACTGCTGACCTGGTAGACCTCCGTTTGGATTCAGCAGGTTGAAGTCTTCACTTTGTGGCACTTTTGTTGTGCAGCTTTGCTCCAAAGGCATTTGACTTTAATTTAAAGGTATTTGTTTTTATTAAGTTGTTGTTTTTTTATCCTTTTTTTAATGTGCGATTACCCTCACGTATCCTGTCTCAGAGGGAGAAGCCTTGCTGCCAGAATCCTAATGAGGAATCAGGTTTTACTGTCTGCTAGACCAACTGTGTGGCTGCGACTCAGTCTGTCACCTCCGTAATTAACCCGCTCTTCTGTGCATCTTATTCATTCATTCATTCACTTGGGGAAGTGTTCAAGGAGCACTTTAATGACATCTCAAGGTACAGATTAGAAATCTCCACTAGTCCCCAATTTTAGTCTTGAAATGAACATGACATTTGCGCTAAATGTGGGTACATACAGTATATTCTTAACTTTGCTAAAGCAGATTGTTGTTGAACGTCCTTTTTGCTCAAATCCATCTAACTTCACAGCTTTTTGTGTTTTATTACAGCACCTCACAGTCTGTAAGACGAGAGCTCTTCATTTACTTATTCTTTTTCTTTTTATTGCATTTACCAATCTGCATGCTGATGTCGTCTTTCACACTATTTAGTTTATTCAGCAGTTAACACATAACCTCACTTATTAACAGAGAGACAAGTCTACGTAAACCTGTTATTATCATTAACAATACTACACACTCCTTTTTATCAAGTGGACCTTTTCTCTTGGAATGCACATGATGATCTTAAATTAGTTGTGTATGCTAAGTCTGATTTGTGGTTTTATAAAAGAACTCATTATGGATCTAAGAAAAGGTTTGGAGTCCATTTTCAATCTTGTGTTGGGTGTCACATCTTGTAAAAGAGTGTGTGGCTGAAAAAGGGAACACACTGGGGTTGGATGATTTGCTTTGAGCACGGTTAGGTACTCTGCTGCACCCAAACACATTTAGCATCCGCCAGCTTTCAAAGCATGTTGGCGGGGTCGAGCCTAAAACTAAACGAGGCTAAACCTGTCCCGCCTTCGCTGGAGCGCCAACGTCTGCTGACGTGGTGCTCAGCCATAAAGTCAGGAGGTGGGCTGGTACGGTGTTGTACCGTAATACCAGATAATACCAGGTCTGCATGCAAAGGTTACCACGAGTCTGCTACCCACTGATATCGGTGCTCTGTTTTGATTGGCTGACAGCAGGGCACATCTCTGCTGCTGTGCAGCCAATGTCTGCAGAGGTCACTGAGGTCGATGCATCGACTTGGGTCTAACTAAAAAAATCAAGGTACACGCCAAGTTACTATTTTCCCAAAGATGGTTTATGTCAGCGTCTCTCAAACGTATCACTCAAAGCTCTGAGTCTAATTCTTATTGGAGGACAGTAGTCACCTAGTTCTGGGTCTTAACCCTTGTGTTGTCTTCCCATCAACCATTAAAATAAGTTATCGCTTTTTCTGACATTTTTGTCACTTTTTCAATGTTGTGGGTACTTTTTTAAAATGTTTTTCCCGAAGTTATTTATACTTCTAATGTTGAGATTTTCATCTTATTTTGAAGGCCTATTTTATTTGATGAAAAAAAAATGAAACTGGGCCAAATTTGACCCGAGGACAACACAAGGGTTGTATAATATTAAACAGGTCTTAATGACCCTACATCCATGTGACGTGACCTCCTTATGATCACTGAAATGTTTTTTAGTTTTTATTCTGTGGTGTTGTAGTTCTTTCTTTTGCTCTCTACTCCGTCTTGCTTTTCATTCAATTTTATAACGTTCAATAACTTTCCAGGTACTTTTGTGTTTCTGCCATTTGTTGTACTTTTGTCGTGATATAGGTTTTAAATGTCATTCATAAAGCTCTTAAAAAGGTTTTGCTGTTTTTTTCGCCATTTTCAGTGCTTCATAATGTCACTTCATTAGGTTTGTACTCATAACACAATGAATGGGCTGAGTCCAGAAGGACTTTCCCTTCGGTCCGGACCAAAGTCCAGAATTTATTCGTAGTCTTGCATTTTGTGACCCTGCGAGATCCCCGGTCTGTAACGTGAGACGGTCTGTAGACGTGTCCGACCGTAGCCTGTACAGTACGTCTGCCACAAGGACGCTTGTTAGCGTCTGTGCAGGGTTTGAACTGAAAGCGACCTCGGCATTCCTCAGTCCAGAGGCCATTGTGTGTGAGCCTCGGCTACAGCGGTGACCCAGGACAAGCTGAGGAGTTACGATCAGCTTGGAGCGCCTCCACTGATGTACTCCTCTGTGTCTGCAGCTCGCTGTTAGTCTCAGGAGAGTCGAGAGGAAGTTTTTCAGCAAAACTGCAAATAAAATGGAACATGAAAAGCTGATAAAGCTGATAAAATCGACTTCATGTTGATCTATGAACACAAACCTTTGACAACAGAGTGCAGGGGTGTGTGTAACTTATCTGAGTTCAGAATCCGCTTTATTGACCAGGTATTAAGACGCATACGAGGAATTTTCCTTTGGAGCATCGTTGCTCACAATGTGCTTACACACACAACACAAACAACCCAACAAACAATATATACACACTAATATATACACACTAGTATATACACACACTAAACAGAAACAATGTAGAGAGATGAGTGCAATGAAGAGTCCAATACAAATTATTTAAATGTGGAACATAGTGCAAAGGGTACTGGGATAAGTAGTATTAAGTTATTATAATACAATAGGAACAGTATGAACTAATCTTTGTGCCTCCAGACATAAAAGTTCTCATCAATGTTGTAATTCTGTAATGTAGCAAATTTGAGCGAGTACTCTTGGCGACGACAACACGGTTCTTGGAGACATTTGCAAGATAAAAGTGACTTTTCAGTTGGGGAAAACTTTCAATCATCCTCTCAAAGCTTCCTACTTTTAAACAAGAGTTTTACAGTTTTCTGTCCTCGGTACAGAAAATGCTTCTTCACCTAAAAATAATCCTTCTATTCCTCTCACCAAGCAATGATTTTAAATGAGCCACGACTTTGTACTGTTGAATTGCTGCCCAGCGCATGTGACGGGACGCCTCTCGGAAACCTCGGCAGCAGACGACGCTCAGCAGACGACGCTCAGCAGACGACGCTCAGCAGACGACGCTCAGCAGACGACGCTCAGCAGACGACGCTCAGCAGACGACGCTCAGCAGACGACGCTCAGCAGTCTGCACGCGATTGTCCACGAAAAACAGATGAGAATGAAGTTCTCAGCTCTGCACGAGAGGCCTTCTGTCTCTCCTGCCTGTTTGCTCAGCATGCGATACTTGTCTCTGTGTGAGAACACAATCTTAGACAGAAGATCCATGGCTTTGTGTGTGTGTGTGTGTGTGTGTGTGTGTGTGCTGCTGCAAAGGAACCGGCGGGTTTTCTTAAGAGGCGTCAGAAAAACACCACCAAAGCCACACAGATTTTTTTAATGTGCATGCACCCAAAAACAGTTGCCTCCAGTTGCGGATAAACAGACATAATTCATGCTCACACGTGGATGCACTCACACAGTTACACACAACACACACACACAGTCCACACAACGCAACCACGTTACGGAACCGAGAGGTGCGAAAAAATCAGCTTCTCGAATCATTGGGGTTCGAGCAGCTCTCTCCAGATGAGAGAATGTCCTTTTGTATCCGAGACAGAGAGCTAAACCCTGAGCCGGAAATCCATGCGAGCCCTCGTTCTCATCCCCAGGTTGGTGAGATCATTGGTACAGTATTCCTTATATATGTGTGTTTGTGTATAAATATATGTGCCTGCTGTTGAATGCGCCGGCGTCACATTCCCTCCATTTGAAATCGGGATCATCCTTCCTGTGCTGAACTCAAGTTTCTTTGCATACCTACACGAGTAGTTTTTCTGCAGATGAAGGTGAGCTTAAAGAGGCGGTTCACCCGAAAACGCTGCCGAGGTGTTTTGGTTTATCAGCGCCACTAAATGCTGCATCGTTTTAGGAAGCTGTATGGAGTGAAGTGGATATATCGGTTCAGAAAAGCTAAAGATAAACGCCACTTTCTCTTCGAATTTGTGTCGCTTGCAACAAATGTGTGTTTACCTCGGGTGACACATTTAAAACAACGTTAATCTGTTAATGTTGGGATTTAACGATACACTGAAGTCACGGTACGATTTTACGATACGATCAGAATAAGCCGCCGACAAATGTTCCTTTTTATTTTCTATAAAAAGTGCAAAACGACAGATGTGTTCTCTTAGCAACAGTGCAACAGAAATAGTATTTTATCCTAAATGAAGTACAACTTTCATAATTAGATGTTTTTAAAACAAATCACACATCACGATGACGTAATAAATCAAAACAGTTTTCTTCAGATAATTGAACTAAGAAGGCGTAGTGACGTTTGGAAGTCAATCAAATGAAATCTAATCTCAGAAGTGTGTGACTTTATATCCATTTTTAATCAATTCACAATACAGTGTTACATCCCTAGGTAATTCGGTTCATTCATTCATTCATTCAACCTTTAATTAAACTCAAGATCATTGAGGTCAACCCTCATTTAAAACAAAAAGTTTTTTTTGAAGTCAAACAAAGACAAGAACAGAACAGGAACCAGAACACAATAAGCAAAATATAACAAACGTATGTATAATACAGTTCATTTTGAACAATATAGCGTTGTTACTGTGTCATGTAGAGACAACATGTATTATTTTTGTCCCAACAAAACACACACAGCAACACAAATTCCTTCCGAAAGATTGAGGAAAAATATCTGTCTGTTTGTGTTTTTTAAATTTGGGTGAACCGTCTCTTTAAGCCTCTTGCTCATTGTGCACCAGAGCTTCAGAGCTCCACCAGACGTCAATCACAGTGTAGGTATTTAAAGAAGTCGGCGGCAGCAGATGGCTCACCTCATAACGAGTACGCAAACACAGGAACCACTTTGTGGGTTTCAGATTTCATTTTCCTGCCCATGGCTGTTTTTTCTTTTCATAGTTAACCAAAGATTTGGGGAATGTGTTGCTTCTAGACACACAGTTTATCATCTGGTATTTGGCTCTGCCGGTGTGAATATGATGGGGTGTTGGGTTATGGTTGTGACAATGAAATGTGGTTTTTGGCATTGCAGTGCTTTTACAATGGCCTTGTTCCAGTGTTTTAACCTTAATGTGAAAACACAACCCGTTCTCACTCCCGACTCCTTAATAACTGACGCTCGGTCAGTGGCTCTCAGCGTCGGACACAGACGCAAAAATCAACCTTTTGTGTCTGTGTGGAACTAGTCTCGTATTGCCAGACCTTCCTCCACAGCGCTGTGGAGGAAGGTCTGGCTAGTCCGCACAGCATTCTGCGATGGGATAAAAACATGCTCTGGTTTATTAGCATCTCTCATAATCATCTTGTGTGATAAGCGTCGGACGGAGCAATGGTGCCGCTACATGGCACCATTGGCTAAAATGGCCTGGGAAGGAACTTGTTTTGGTGGAACATGTTTACGTTTTGGAAGTTATTTTAGCCGTCAAAAGAAACTCAGATTGGACAGATAGTCTAGCTAGCTGTCTGGATTTACCCTGCAGAGACCTGAGGACCAGGTAACCATAG
>NC_048420.1:24230969-24239012 GCF_013103735.1 Etheostoma cragini | reverse complement strand
ATCTGAGGACCAGGTAACCATAGTCCTCAGATTGGACAGATAGTCTAGCTAGCGGTCTGGATTTACCCTGCAGAGATCCTCATAAATTCTGCATGTTAGAACGTCAACTCATAGAAAGGGGAAGTGGACGGACATCCGGCCAAAATGAGGAACATCTGGCGTAATTTCTGGCGGCACCTGTGCAAACCCCGAGAAAAGAAGTTGATATAAATTGGTATTGAACGCACAACGCAGAGCAGCAGTTCGACTGCAACGCTAAAAGATGTAGCATTAACAGAGTTGACAGTAGCGAGTAGTATGAAGGAATAAACACAACATTGTGGGGGGGGGGGGGGAGGATTGGTCACACGGGACCCGTTCTTGTCCATAAATCACTGAAACGTACATTTTGTGATGCCAAGAGTCCCGACCAAGGGCGTTTAAACGTGACTGTAAAGGAGACTTTTCGCATCAATAATAAACGTCGAAGGCACCGGACCTGGTGTCACTTTTTTTAATGCGATGGGAGTGAGAACACAACAACAACACTGTGTAGAAGCTCAGTGAAAAATGATCAAGCCAGTTCCACTAACGCTGTGTTGTTGCTGTTTCCGAAGGGTTTACACACCGGTCGCGGCCATTGTAAAGTACCCGGGTACTGCACAGCTCAGGGGATCTCGTCCCTCTGTGTGGGACGTCTGAACTCTCCTGCAGAGGACAGGAGAGGAATAGTAAACAGATGCTATTCCAGTGTCCTTTCCCCCTTTTGGTGCACCTTGTTCTTTTTCTCCTTGCAGTTAAAAGGAAGTCGCATTCACTCCCTTTTCTCATCCTCTTCTTACCCCCCCTCCGACGATGATTTCAAAGCACAGAGGTGCGAAAAGAAAAGAAAGGAAAATGAGATCAGGACAGACGAGGGATCGGATAGAAAGGGAAAAGACGGAGCGTGAGCTTGGGAAAATGAATATAAGCAATTGGGGGGGGGGGGGGGGGGGGGGGGGGTAGGCCTCGAGGCAGCTGACAGGGCCGACAACTAATCAGGATGAGAGGCTGGGGCGTCGCTTTGATGCCGCCAGTAACTGGAACACAGAAGAAGACCTGTCGTGTCCCCGCCGAGGCGAGCACAATCACGGGGGAAGATGATCAGTAGATGAGGAGGAAGAGGAGGAGGAGGAAGAGGAGGAGGAGGAAGAGGAGGAGGAGGATGGGACTTTGCTTTTTAATGTGACATCTGTGCAAGCTGATCTTTGTGATGTGTATCCTCCCGCTTGGATGAGATACAATCCATCCTTCCTTATAGTTTCCCCTTCCTAACCGTTTGAGCAGCGATAACAAGGCGGGTGGAGCCGTAGCTCTGGAGGGAGTTCAATCTCACGCGACGCAGTCACAGTTCGGGCTTTTAGCGGATGAACAACGGCGCAGAAGGAGAGCAGAGTCTGTAAAAACAGCCCGAGCACTGATGCCGTTTGTGGCTGTTTAGCAGCAGTTTGACACAAACTGTTATTAATCATGTGGAGATGAAAATAAAAACACTACACTGCTGTTTGGAAATTATAAACCAAAGAAGTTTCTGTAAAATTTGCTCTTTTCATTGTCAACCCTTGACTGAAGGAAATTGAACTCCATCCATTGTTATAGATGTAATCCACTAATACACACTCATGACAACAGATTTTTTTCTTCTAATTAGCATAAAGATATTTGTGGTATGGTCGTGCATGACATGGTTCTTTTATTCATTCATTCAATCATCATTCCAATATTTACAGTGATTACGTTTACATGCACATGTTATTTCATTGATTTTGCTCTTATTCTGGAAAAAAGACATTATTCCTCTAAGCTTTGAATGTAGTGAATATTCCCGTTCACATGCAGTCATGCAGAACAGAAGTTTTCCAGCGATGGCGAACGCAGCATCCCTCTTTCATTCCTTCAGCTATCTTCTTTAAAAAGTCCCAGATTTAAAACAACCTGTTTCACAGGCCTGAATATGCAAAGTCACAGTCTAAAAGTCGGTAAATCTGCCAAATTCTGCTTTTGAGTTTTGCGTAAGTTCAGTTCGGAAAAACACTTTTCAGTCTTTTTGGTTTAGTGCCCAGCAAGGCGCGCCAAAATGAAGTGGAAACCCAAATTGATACGCGGGTTAGATAAAAATCTGTGAGGGGCCGGATGATGGCCCGCTGGCCTTGAGTTTAACACCTGATTCTAAACCATTGGATACCATTTTTGCACCCCCCCCCCCTGCAGCAACTCCGAGGACCCCCATAGAGGGTCCCAAATCCCCTGCAGAGGATCTCTGGTTTTGAGGGATCCGGGTTTCTCGTCCCCTTGCAGGTCTCCCACAGCCCTGCAAACTGTTGGCTTGTGTGCAGCACTGAGCTGCACAATTAATCACAATTCTTATCATAATCGCTGAACTGGTTCAATATCCAAATTGCTGGGGGGTGCACAGTCTTTGTCAAAGGCAACAGATGTGTCTAACCACTCTGAATGGAGGATTGTGGGTCTGCAGAGACATCCTGGGCCTACAGATCCGATCCTACAGACTACAGGAAATCATCTTTTTCTGGTACAGATTCCTGCAAATATCACAATAAATGACTTTAGTACATTTTTATTTGTGTTTCAATGAAAATAAGAAGGATAATCCAAAATATTATTTCCCTCCAATATCGTTAATCAGAGCGCAATCGCAACATCAGTCAAAAATAATCAAATTTGACATTTTCCTCATACCGTGCAGCCCTAGTAGAGCAACCATAGCAACGCACTGTAAACAGGCCAGAGGCTGTAAACCGTTAAACTGCAGTAAAACCTCCGAGACGCGGGTTCTGAACGCGCTGGATACGGGTCCAAAGACTGCTTCTAAAACCAGAACAACACCGGCAAATCCCACGTCTTAGTCGGAAAACGCTTCATTCGGAAAAAGGCCTTACGCGGAATAAATGTAAATGTATTTTATTTATATAGCACTTTACAACAACCGATGAGTGAACCAAAGTGCTTCACAACAAATAAAACCACAGATTTAAAACAACAATACACCACTAACAAAAATTACAATAATGAATGAGAAAAGTAAGAAGAGATTAAGAAATAAAAACAATACAATCAATACAAATGTGCCATCACATTTCTAGGTACCAAACGCCACTTTAAAAAGATGCGTCTTAAGTCTTGATTTAAAAAAGACCCAGGTCAGTAATGATACGCATCTCACTGGGCAGCTTATTCCAGAGCTCAGGTCCAGAAACCGAAAAAGCGCGGTCACCCCAGAGTTTCAGTTTCAACATGAGTTGATGAGTTGACCTCAACGTCCTTCCACAATTACGAATAATCAGCATGTCTAAAATGTAACACGGGGCAAGGCCATTAAGAGCTTTAAAAACAAACAATACAATTATACCCAATGCCCAAATGGAAAAGTTTGTTCGTGACGCGCATCAAATTCAGAATAAAAGTGGAATATACGCGTGCATGTGAACGTACTCCCTGTGTCTCAAGCTGATAGTTACTGTGTAAGGTTGTTGATTTTGTGTCTTCTCTGCTCAGTTTCAACGCCACGGAGGTTTCGTGCCAAAGTCCTGAGCCCCACCGAGCTGCATGTGTCCTGGAAAGAGCCCAAAGGACAGTTTGACAGCTACAAAGTGGTCTACACCACCCGGCCAGGTGAGATCCTGAACCGGGTCTGTGTTTCAGGAGGTGGATTGTCTGTGTCTGGGGACCGAACGTTGCTTTATTGGGACTTTTTTAAGCGTAACTCTCTTCACGGGCGAGTAAATATAACATCCCCCTCACCCGTCATCTCATCCTAAATAGGTTTTTTTTTTTTTTACTTAATTATCTCACAATTAAAGTTAATACATTTTACAATTTTAATTTTAATTTTTTTACTTTTTCACTTCTTTTTCCCCATTTTTTGACGTTTATTTTTCAATATATTTTTATTAATCTACGCTTTTGGCTTTTTTTTTCGAAGTTTGAGACTTAACTTTTTGACACTATCGTTCTCCCCTATATATATATATATATATATATATATATATATATATATATATATATATATATATATATATATATATATATATATATATATATATATATATATATATACGTATACCCTGTTTTTTTAACTTTTTTTTCTGTAGTTTAACATTTTCTTTCAATTTATTTATTTTTTTACTGTTTTGATGCTTTTTGGACATTTTTTTTTCAATGTTGTGTGTGTTTTTTTTTACATGTTTTGATATAGTTATTTTTTTGCATTTTGAACACCCCCCCCCCCCAAAGTGAGACTTTTTAATTTAAAAAAACCTGAACGTTGACTCCTGACAGAACTGTTTAGTTAAGATTTGTAGCGTCACCTTTGCAGCTTTGGAGGATTGCTCAGCTCGCTTCGCTCTCTGCAGAAACTTCCAGTTTCAACTTGATTTGTCCAGGTAATCTGACGAGGAATTTACCTGTAGAGTCGTGCCTGCTGCTTCCCGCTTTCACACCTGCAAGCTGAATACCTCTGTGATGGATTGGTTGTCTAGTGCGTTGCTCAAGGGCTCCTTACCGCAGTCATTTGCCACAAATCTCCTGTTGTCCTAGGGGTCAAATTTGACCCATTTAAAAAAAGTCTTTATTTAAAAAATAATAGTTTCTTTACTCCAAATTGCCCAAAAATAAAATGAATGGTTCCATTCACTTAACAAGGTGTGATTATCCATCAACATACGTTCCCTGGACCTTAACAGTTAGTCAAAATAATTCATCATTTTGGTTTTTTTAACTAATCCATAACTGTAATTTAATTTAAATAAGAATACTGACCATTGACAAATTAATATTGCGTCTTTGCGTTGCATAGTTTGTCCACCAGAGGGCGCTCTACAACGTCCCTGCTGGCAACACTCTTTTATTCATATATATATATATATATATATATATATATATATATATATATATATATATATATATATATATATATATATATATATATATATGTTAATTATATATTTTTTTAGTTATTGTCTTTTTGTTCAAAGGACTTTAAGTTTCATATCTTACGTTTTTTTTTTTTATACATTTTATTTATTAGAACTTTAATATATTTTTATGTTCTGTTAAATAACTACAATAACTTTCAAGGAAATATGTGTGTTTTGTTACGTGTTTCTGGATTATTAAAACAAAAATATATAAATCTGATTTTTAAATAACCAAATATTCGTATTGTATCAGCCTTAAAAATCCTTTATCGGTCGGGCTCTGGTCAACATCTCATACTGGCCCGTGCCTAATTTGTTGTACAATGGCGAACAGATTGCAGGTTAATACGGTTTCTGTGCATTCACAAACGATCTTGACTACGTGGCGTTTGTATTTCGCCGCGGGGACAAGAATTCTAGCTATGCACCGAGGAGCCCAGGAGGTGAAGATCTTCCCCCGAGGGGGAACTTATCAGTCTGTTTAGTAAGTGGGTTTCACCTGCTCGCTGGTTCATAATTCACTCTGCGGAGAGAGAGACGCGTAACCACACATGGGAGCTGATGTAACTGTTCTCGTGCCCGCTGTGGGACGCTGTGGTTTACCACAACTCACACTGGGTTTGGATTTATTAATGGAGACTTTAACAAGTTGTTGTTTTTGAGAGTCTTCTGCCCCTTGCACGTTGCTGTGGCGCGTCATTGTGCGGATCTGCTGGCTCTACAGTGTTTTGGGGATTAGAAGTTGTTTTTTCCTAAAGCCCAGTTAAGACCAATTCAATTTTATTTATAGTATCAGTTCATAACAAGAGTTATCTGGAGACCCTTTACAGATAGACCAGGTCTAGACCCCACTCAAGAATTTACAAGGACCCAACAGGTCTAGTAGGTTCCTCCAGAGCAAGCAACAGGGCCACAGTGGAGAGGAAAAACTTCCTTTTAGGCAGAAACCTCGGATAGACCCAGACCCAGGCCCAGACCCAGGCCCAGACCCAGGCCCAGACCCAGACCCAGACCCAGGCCCAGGCCCAGACCCAATAACAGTCACAACAAATAGTAGTTTGTAGTAGTTCTTTGTAGTAGACCAAAGATTTGCAACGAGATGGAAGCGTTTTAGGAGGTCGCAGGGAAAGTTCTCCGCTCAACTCAAACCAGCTGATGGTTTCGCTGATTCTGCTGTTCAGGTCCATGACGCTGAGGTTGTTGAACACAAGAGACGTCACCAGTTTAAACAGCCATTAGAGAAGTCAGCTTGTTAAGTCAGCTACAGCTTGTTTTGTTTTTATTCCTCTTTTTAGTCAACTTTAGCATGTGGAGGTTAACTGATGAGCATAACTGTATTTTCCACTCTAACCTCCATGAAAGTAGGATTTATCTGAGGGACATCAGCACAGGTTACATAATAATAATATTAATAATAATAATAATAATAATAATACATTTTATGTGTGATGGAGAACTTCACTGAGTTCATAGAAACTGGTTTATGATTGGCTGCTGCTCCTCTTCATCTGTATTCTACACAGCAGACATTGTGTTTATTGCTTTTACACTCCGAGGTAGACGTGTCATAGATAGACACTGATCAGCTGTAATCAGATTAATAAGGTGAGGAGATGTACAGGTCGTAAGCTGCTCTGTCATCATAATCATATTAATAATACTATATTACTCAGTTGGAAAACCGTCCAAAAAGACCGTAACCGCGTAAAAAGCTTTTTATTACAAGTAAAAAACAACACTGCATTGCAGATGTTTTTACTTCTATGGATGTGATATCTATCCTGAGGACTTGATTGCGTGTTGTATTGTGATTTATAATTTGAATAATTCTAATGCAAGTAGCATGAGACGTGTTTCAGTCTTCCTTTAAAAACGGATTAGAAACTATTTGACAGTAAGGCTGCACGATATGAGGAAAATATCTAATTTTTTATTTTATTTTGACTGATATTGCGATTGCGGTTTGATTCACGGTATTAGAGGAAATGATCATTTTATTCTTATTTTCATAGAACAATATAAGTTGGGGCCCCTGTCATGACACTTTTGTTTGTTGTCCTACACTTCATTCATTTTTGGTGCTTTTATATTCAATAAAACCAAATGTTTTATTGGTTCAGGATAAAAATGTTAGGAATGATTTCCTTTAATTTGATTTATATTCCATAAGCAATTTTTATATTTAAGCAGATTACTATATAAGGAATAATATTATAATAATAATAGAATAATATAAAGCGTCAGAAATGCAAAACTGAGTTCACCTGAGTGTGTCAGAGTGATGGCGTTATTGCGATATCCACCAACGTTATCCCATATTTTCCTCATATGGTGGAGCCCAAAGTTAATTCAGGGGTTTGACACATTGTTTGCCTTTAACAAGTATTGTACCCCTTCCCCTGTGAGTTGGATACCGCACTAGTCCATATTGTGATTTTGATAAAACTGGTTGTTCAGCTCTATTTGACAGACCTAAAATTAAAAAAACAACACAAACAAACAAACAGGCAGCAGCTGAAGAAGTCTGCGGATGCTGGCGGTGTTATCAGTGTTGGTGCAGGCTTGTTCTATAAATACTGAACAGTAACACCTAGGGTTGTAGTGAGGTGTTAATAACTGGAAGTAGACTTGTGAGTAAAGAGTTGCACACTCTGCCTTCGTGTGCGTTTCTCTATTTTATTTAGATGACGTTTCAGCCCTCAGGCCTTCATCACAGTCAAGAGAGCAGCTTCTTCTACCGACAACACAGAAACCTTCAGTGGGCTGTCTCATTCATTCATTCATTCATTCATTCATATAATCTGTTTTATTTAATTTCACAATACCAATACCAGGATACATACGTAGTAGTAGTAGTACTAGTAGTGGTAGTAGTTGTAGTAGTAGTAGTGGTGTATGTATAGATGGATACTAGAACTCTTTGAAGGCTGGGTGCTGGGTCCTAAAAGTGAATAATCAAAACTAAGAAGCCACAAACTTTGAAAATACGCCAAAGGTTGAAAGAAATAGTAAATCTACAACAAATTTGAGACAAAGACTGTCACTCCCCGATGTGTGTCGAGTCCAGATGTGGGTCGAGTGCAGATGT
>NC_048420.1:24229406-24230869 GCF_013103735.1 Etheostoma cragini | reverse complement strand
CAGATGTGAGACGAGACCAGATGTGAGACGAGACCAGATGTGAGACGAGACCAGATGTGAGACGAGACCAGATGTGAGTCGAGTGCAGATGTGAGTCGAGTGCAGATGTGAGTCGAGTCCAGACGTGGGTTGAGTCCAGACGTGGGTCGAGTCCAGATGTGAGTCGAGTCCAGACGTGGGTTGAGTCCAGACGTGGGTCGAGTCCAGATGTGGTTTGAGTCCAGATGTGGGTCGTGTCATACTGAAGTTTGCGAATGGTTTCTCCTTACAAACAATAACACAAGATGGAATTCATTTCAGAAACGTCGTAGCTAGCTGTGGCTGATTGATGCTAACGTTAGCTCAAAACACCATTCACCTGACAGCCTTTGTTGTGTTTGATGCTAACTTGTAGCTTAGCTAGCAGTGAACCAGCTTTATTAAGTAGGTCCATGTTTACTGTGTTGACGTTACACAAGTCTCTCGTTAGCATCTTGTATGCTACTTGTTGCAAAGTGCAACTCAAATCTGCACTCGACTCACATCGCACAACCTTCGAGGAGCCGTGAAGCTGCGAAGCTGTGTGAAGGGAAATCTATTCAGAACGCCTTTTAACTAATAAAAATGATCAATATTCGGAGCCAGGGTTTGGATTACTGTATCATATTGCACAATGACATATTGCTGTTTTGCTATTTTGTCCTACCCTTAATGTTGAGTATGTCCTAATGTTTTTATTTTGGCGCATCTGTTAAGAACGCTGTTGTCTTTTCTACTTGAGACCAACAGATACAGACTTATTTATAGACCTACTTCATTTAGTTGTCTGAAGTTTGAAGGTGAAGGCGACCTCGGCCTCGAGTGCTGCTGTCAGCCGGCGGCAGAGTAAACCGGCAGCTTTTGGTTCGGCCGGGCCGTCTGTTTGAGCACAGTAATGGAGCAAACGGCAGATAAGATGGTGTAAGCACAGGCTGCCGTCCCCTGACACCACGGGAGAGGGGAATGGATGGAGAGAATGACACGGGAATATAAAAAGAGAGGGAGATACCAGAGGGCAGAGGGAAGGAAGGAGCCGGAGGGGGACAAACAGAGTAAATGGAAAGACGGATGTTGGGTACCGATAAATCAAAAGTAAAGCACGTCGAGTGACAAATCCAAACAAAATGTGATCGTCTGTGGCTTCTGTAGAAGAGGAAAAACATGTTATTTTCTGCTTTCTAAGGTTTGCTTCAGCGTTCACTTTCTTCTGTTTGAAGGTGAAGGAATTCCCTTTTTAACCATTGGGAAACCTGATGAAAACGCTTCGTCGGTTCAACAGTTACGAGGAAAAGCCAGAAAGCTTTAATGCCTTTTTTTTCATATTAGCACAGATATTTAAATATCCTTGACATTGTCCCCAAAGCACGATGGCGTCAGTCACACACAGCTTGCTTTGCAGCATGTTACCTTTAGGTAGTGCTTAGTTTAATAAAGAGGGGGGGGGG
>NC_048420.1:24228113-24229306 GCF_013103735.1 Etheostoma cragini | reverse complement strand
CCCCCCCCCCCTCCCCCCCCATCCACAGCCGTACATGGCTTAGTTTCTGTGTTGACAAACGGAGGTTTCTCCTGTCGGACATTTCTGTCTTTTTTTTAATTTAATTTAATGTTTTTCTTATACAGTTTAGGGACCAATTCCTGTCTTGAAAAGCTTGATCAGCAAAGGTTTTTGTGCTGTCAGTTTCTTTTGTAGGAGCAGAAGATAGTGGAAATTATGTTTTAGAATCCATTATTTTTCTTACATCGAGGTAAATTGAAGATTTATTGATTCCAAAGTGGAACATTTGTTCTGCAGCAGCAGCGAATATGAAAACTGAGCATGAGGCAAAAAGACAAATTTAATTTGATCACACACAAAAAGCAAAGAAGGAATTATCACTTTTCTTTCATCACACACACACACACACACACACACACACACACACACACACACACACACACACACACACACACACACACACACACACACACACACACACACACACATTCTCTTAAACTGATTTGCATGTGTAACTCTGATCTTGGACTTTTCAGTCCATATCTGTGGAGACAGTCGACTTTATTAAAGCCGGGGAGTAGAAACCTACGCTTCTGAGTCAGTCTGTAAACTGCAGATTTCTGCCAAACCTCCTCCTGCTGTGACAGCAAAGCACATTTGGCAGGATTAGATGCTGAAAACATATTTTATTTAATTTTTATTTAAACTCCTTTTATTACAGTTTTGTTCGTACTCTCTGTTTTTTTACTTTTTTTTACAGTTTGTTCTTATTTGTTTTCCCTCTGGTCTCGTCGTCTCAGACGTTAATTAAGTTAAACTCAGAGGACTTCTGAATGTTTCTTTTCTTTTCTTAGATCAGATAATACTTTATTCATCCCACAATGGGGACATTCACTTGTTCCAACAGAGCTTTTTCCACAGTAAAAAGCAAAGAAACAACAGGCAAACAGATAATGTGCAAAACGTTAGGAGACGTCTCCTGCGTCCTAAAACCAGCCTCTGGAGACTCCACCAGCTGACTTCTCTATTGTCTCTAGAACAGGAGATGTCTCTTGCGTCCTACAACCAGCCTCTGGAGACTCCACCAGCTGACTTCTCTATTGTCTCTAGAACAGGAGACGTCTCCTGCGTCCTAAAACCAGCCTCTGGAGACTCCACCAGCTGACTTCTCTATTGTCTCTAGAACATGAGAC
>NC_048420.1:24219390-24228013 GCF_013103735.1 Etheostoma cragini | reverse complement strand
CCAGAGGACTTTTCTGTTGTCTCTAGAACATGAGACGTCTCTTGCGTCCTAAAACCAGCCTCTGGAGACTCCACCAGATGACTTCTCTGTTGTCTCTAGAACAGGAGACGTCTCCTGCGTCCTACAACCAGCCTCTGGAGACTCCACTGGAGACGACTGAAACTTCTCCTGCAACGCTTTAAACTGGACTTTAGTTGTAAATGTCTAAATAAAGGCAATAGGGCTCAAGGACATCTCTGCAGCACATTATTTTATAAAAAAAGAAAAGTATATGGTATTTTTTTACAACATTTACCCTTTTAAAGACCCCGTGTGTTACGTTTTTAGTTGTTTTATAATCAAATCGGTGTTGCCCTTTCACAGTCTTCTCCTTTTTCAGGAATATTTACCACCACCATCAATTCCAAGTATTCTTATTGGCTTGAAATTTTACATTTGCATGAACTGGGGTAGACGCTCCATATTCATGCGCCATCTTGAAATACGTTAGCCGGTGAGGGACATACAGGAAGTACTGCTCCACCTTTTGCGTTTTCACCAACACGTGATGGGGTATCGTCACTTCCTGGCCCCGGCAAGTTAGAAGAAGGTAAACATGGAGGACCACACGTTTTCAAAATCCACATTTCAAGAACAGGAGTCGTCTTCTTCTTCGCCCAGAAAAAGGAGATTGAAAAGAGCAAGAGACGGCTTTTTGAAGCTCATAAGATCTCAACGCCAGATGGGAGAAATCCCTAATTATTGACAAAACTTTAACAAATCTTGCACCTCCTGCGATTTCAGAATTACAGTTGACCTTATTGCGATATTGATTAAACACGCAGCTCTATGAATAAAAAAAACTGCAATTTATATTACCACATTTTACATATTTGCATCAAGCTTTCAATTTTCAACCTCTCTTTTTCTCCTTGTTGGTCAGGCTTCTGCACTCAAACTTCTTTTAATTGGTAATTAAATAAATATCTTGTGTGGTCAGGATTTAACTCAGAAACCGTGTCTTCTCCGTAACAGTCTGACTCTCTTACCCTGGAACAGGTGCAGAGAAGAAAGAGTTTCAGGTGTCGAAGCAGGAAGCAAAGCTGCTCATCCAGGACTTCGACCCCTCCAAAGAATACAACTTTAAGATCATGGCTGTCGGTGGAGGACAGCAGAGCAAACCTCTGCATGCCAAACATGAAGGTAAGAGACACTGACTCGTTAAATCTACAACCCCCCGTAGTACGACTCCCCTAATGACCCGATCATGTTAGGTTGATGCTTCCAGAAAGGCTCAGGCTGTTGAAGCACTGTGCACGTTAAGGTTGTGTAAAGTAGGGTTTAGTCTGGTTTTGGTTATTTCCAAAAACCCGTGTTGAAACAATACTTTTAAAATGGTAAAACTGGAAAAATTAGTAGCACGAAACTGTGAACAACATTAAACACGCAGTAGGTAAGACTTATAAAACTCACTTTCTGTCATTTTTGCTGAAACTGACCCTCTGTTCCAGTAGAACTACATGAAGCAGGTCATTTAAAAACAAAATCGGGCTCCTCTGGCGCCACCTACAGCCTGTAGTCTGACAGCGTCTTGCAGAGAGCAGCTTGTCTCCTGTGTGTCTTTAGCTGCAGACTGTTGGACTTCAGCGTCTGCATGCACCAGGCAGCAGCAGCTCGACCGCCATGACGTAATGAGACAACGGTAGAGAGTAGAATGGAAGACCCAACATTTGCGGTGGACGGGGGAACCAACACGATGCGTTCCCCCAGGAGACCCGGGGTCCAGGTCCCATTCTTGTCCCTCGTGTCACTGAAACGTACATTTCGTAACCCGTCCCGTCATCTTTTCCTGTGCCGCATGTCAGGTAAACGCACGTCCCAACCCAGAGCGCCAGAAAGTGACGGCAAAAGTCAGACTAAACCCATCTAAATATCACGCTAAAAGAGATTTTTTTTTGCTTCAATAACCGGACCGAGCATCGCTTTCTGACTCGAGGGGAGTGAGAACGTGTTGGAAACACTGTCACATAGTCACAACCCTATGTATGAGTAAGTGCATTCACCGTAAGGCATTCTGATATAAAAGGTGTCGGTCAAGGTAAACCACCGAAGACAGAGTACCGCTGATGGTCTGATCTTTCTGTGACATCGGGCTGCGTTTCTGGCACCAATCAGTGATGTCACAGCGGGTGTTTTAAGTCAGCTGTGATTGGCAGAATACCTGCTGTGACATCACTGATTGGGGTGTGGCTAAAAGCCCAACATACCTGGAGGTTTGATCCTGTAGAGCAAAACAGCAACTCCGTCATTTAGTGTTGGAGGTTTTAAAGGCCGGTTTACAACCCTTTTGAACAGGATGTTTTAAATGTATCACGTCATAGTGACAAAGCCTTTTGATCCAATAACTTAAAATATCATGCTGCTCTAAAAACTAAAGAAACTGCGTAATATCACATGATCTCATGTGTTGACAAATGTTTTTTTTGTGGCCCTCATGTTGCCCTCATGTTGTCTTATTCAATTTTATAGCATTGTAAAACAAATGGAAGTGTTTTTGAAATAGTATTGAGTAAAAGTTGACATATTCCAGTCTGTGATTCTCATCAACATCCATTCCTTTAATTTTAGTCTCAATAATTCCTCATTTCTGCTTTTCTAACTCAAACATTAGGAATAATTTCCTATAAATGAGGTTTATCAAACACAAATGACAAAAATAACTGTAAAACTTCCTAAAAGTTAGCCTTAGTGTTGACAAACATCAAAGAAAAGCGTCTTAAGTGTTGAAAAAGGGACAAAAAGGTAAGAAAAAGTAAAAAACATTGATTTAAAGAAAAAGAAAAGAAAAATCCTCAACAAAAGTGTTAATTTTCAGGAAGACAACACAAGTGTTAGTTTAACCTTTCTGCCTCCACTTGCCCTTTCTTACACAAAAGCTTAAATACTCATTTTCAGATGTATTATTATTACGTCTTATGGTCTCTATTCTGGGCGATTCTATTCTTAGGTTTTTGGATCTTTAGTCTGTTGTATTTTCTTGTTCTATGGGTTGACTCATTGATTGACACGCATCCTGTCCACGTTACTGTGCCGCTCCTCTTGTCTTTTCTTCTTTTTAATCAGCATTAGTTAATGTAGATTCGTGCCACATGTGTTGTGTCTTCCAGCTCAGTCAGGCGTCGAGATGGTCCAGTCTCAGAGGAGACCAGACGGCCGAGTCGCCGAGGAGAACAACGAGATCTCAGAAGGTAAGAGCCGCGGCGAGGACACCGGGCGAAGAGACACACTCACACGGGACATGATGGACGCGTACGAGTCTCCTGTCGTCTGGTGTCGAGACTTCGTCTGCGTGAGAGGAACAGGAGATTCTCTTTGAAATGGCGTGTCAGGAAGACGAGCTGTCTCTCTGGGAGAAGAACTGAGAAACGGGGGGGGGAAGCGTCCTGCAACCAAGATCAAGTTTTTAACCACAAATTGGAAAAGACTTGAGCTGCGTGCTCTCTCTTCTCGGAGCAGTTTTCCAGAATGGAGGCAACTTTTTCTTTTTGTGAAGAAGATTTAAAGGCATTGCTCCACTGAACCATCGTGTTTTTTTAGTTTTTTTTACACCCTGACCTTTCTCAGGCTGAGAGATTTGAGTGAAGATTAAAGAAGATGTTCGACAAAAACAGGTAAGTAGAAGCTGAAGAGGCCTCGGACTTTTTGCACAAACGTCTGATTTAACTCTTAACGAGTTTAATTTGCCCTGTAAATCAACCCCCCCCCCCCCCCCCCCCCCCCCCCCCCCCACTGTCCATCCTTTGGGAAGCCATTTTGGGATGTTTTATGATTACTGTCCTCACTCATTTAAAGAAGGAAGAACGAAGGAGAGCTGCAGATTGTAATGTTCCTGCGTTCACACAGCGATTACACAGCGAGGAAATTGGAGCGAAAGGATATTAAAAAAACAAAGAGAAGTCGAGCAAGAGCCTGCAACAATCAGGAAATGACCCGAGAGAAACGGGGGCCAGCGAGCCTGTTTTGATGGGGAAGGTGTTTTAAGCGGCGCGTGCTGACGTAAACGATCACACAACAAGGAAAACCCAGTGAAACCAACCAGGTGAGCCTAAAACTCTCACCTGTGTCTCTTTCACACAGAAGCACCGGGCGCCACTTCTGTTACTGCCATGGTTTTAGATCGGTGTGTGTGTGTCTGTGTTTCTCTGTGTGTGTGTGTGTGTGTGTGTGTGTTTTTGTGTTTCTGTGTCTGTGTTTTTTTTGTGTGTGTGTGTGTGTGTGTTTCTGTGTGAGTGTTTCTGTGTCTGTTTCTGTGTGTGTGTTTCTGTGTGTGTGTGTGTGTGTGTGTGTTTCTGTGTGTGTGTGATTGTGTCTGGGTGTGTGTTTCTGTGTGTTTCTGTTTCTGTGTGTGTTTCTGTGTGTGTGTTTCTGTGTGGGGTGTGTGTTTCTGTGTGTGTGTGTTTGTGTGTGTGTGTTTCTGTGTCTGTCTGTGTGTGTATGTGTCTGTCTGTTTTTGTCTGTGTGTGTCTGCTTCTGTTCGTGTGTGTGTGTGTTTCTGTCTGCGTGTGTGTGTGTGTGTTTCTGTTTTTGTCTGTGTGTGTGTGTGTGTGTGTGTTTTGCCCCCCTCCCGTCTTTCCTCTTTTTATTTTTAATTTTAATTTAATTGACGTTCTCTGTCTCAATGTCTTGTTTATAATTGTTTGTGTTTCTTAACTATAAAAAATAAACAATCACAAAAAACATCTCAAAGCTTCACAAAAACTTTTGTCCTGCTGTGTGTGTTAGTGATGAAATAGTGTGCTGATGTATTCAAAGGTCTTTCCCATATTCTGTCCCTTATGAATGAACCGTATTGAGCCGTGGACAAAATATTGGAAACATTTCTGAACAGCAGCCACGCTCATACTTTCATTTCTGTTTGCATTAAATCCCCAAAAAGAATTCAAAAAACCTCGTAAAGCAGGACGGATTTACCTCGGCGTGTTTTTTGTTGTTGCGGCGTGTTCCTTTGCAGCTTTTGAAAATGTGCTTGTGTGAGTGGTGGTGTGTGTTTTTGAAGCCTTGAAACGGAGGAACGGTGTTAATGACAGTGCAGACGGGGCTCCTGGCTCACGTCTCAGACCCAAAATCCCAGCTCCTGGTCTGGAAACCATCATTTAAATCTTTATGGCTGATCTAAATCTGCTTAATTAGAGCATCTCAATCAGACCTGCCATGCTTGGTCCTCACCTGTCTGTAGGCACATTTGGTGTTTTATCTCTTTAATCAGAATGTGAAAGGGAGAAACACTCAACATCTGCAACAGCACTTCTTCTTCTTCTTCTTCTTCTTCTTCTCCTCCTCATCGCTTACGATGCAATAACAGCCCGACTCCTTTTTGGTATTCTTCTCTCGGCAGCACCCGACTTCGCCAGGAGAGGTTTGGTGATTGGTATTTTCTTTCTCCCGCAGACAGCAGAATCTTTTACAACCCTGTCAGGAATTTTCTCTCTCCCTCTAGTTGAAGAAAGCTCAATGTCTAGCTTAACTCAGACGTCCCGGGGTCATTTCAAAACCTGTCCGAGCTTTCATGCAATTACTGATTTTTCTCACGTGGGATTGAAGCCGTGCAACCGACCGGTTCTCAATCCCGACTTGTGAAGCGAGTAAGCTGAGAGAGTATAAGAGCAAGAGAAGGTTGGATGGGTCAAACATACACAGGGGACATTCACCCAGGAGACCGGGGTTTGTGTCCCGTTCGGGTCTACTAGTTTTTGGGACTGTTATTGCCACTCTTCATTTTAACCCCAACAAGAGCCTGGGTCGGGGTCTTGGCCTGGACCTGGGCCTGGGTCTGGGTCTGGGTCTGGGTCTGTCCTAGGTTTCTGCCTAAAAGGGAGTTTTTCCTCTCCACTGTGGCCCTGTTGTTTGCTCTGGAGGAAACTACTAGACCTTTGCAGTCCTTGTATATTCTGGAGTGTGGTCTAGACCTGCTCTATCTTTAAAGGGTCTCGAGATAATTCTTGTTATTGTGAATTAATACTATAAATAAAATGTAATTTTATGTAATTTAATTGTCCTGCGTGTCCCTGAAACGTGCCCACTATCTTCTCCTAAACCTAGCTGTCCTGTTCTTGTGCTGCCCGACCCAGAGCGGCTAAATATGACGCTAAAGGAGACTTTTAGTGTTAAAGGCACCGGACCAAAGGTCACGTATCGATGCTGTGGCGGTGAGAACATGTTGGTGTAGCGAGTGTTTGGTTGGGCAGCATCAGACTTTATTGGTTGCATGGGGGGGGGGTTACGGGGTTATTATTAAATCTGTGGTTTAGCTGTCACCTGGTCTCTCATTGCTGACTCTTATCTCCTCAGTGCTGGGCAGTAAGGTCTGGCTACACCACAGATGCATTCTGGGATAGGAGAAAACACGTCAGGTGTTTAGCATTTCTTTTAAACCAAGTGTGTCTAATCCCAGTCGCCTTGGGTGGTGCTGAGCTCCGACACAGTGACGCTGTGTCGGTATTGTATGGTTGACTATTGGTGCTTTAACAAAATGTTATTTACCCAATGAGATTTTTGATAAATATTCTCCAGAAATGACGTAATGACTTACATTAGTGGTTAAATATAAGTAATAGAACAGCTAGAACAGTCTGGTAAGTTAAGAAAATTACATCACTTTACTGTAACGCGGCCATTAAAACCGGGAAACACTTACCATATTACGATATATATATCCAAAATCTAAGATATGTTTTCTCAAATCACGATATCTATATAATATCAATATGTTGCCCAGCTTTAAGTCAATTTCATTACACTAAATCAACTATAAATCTAAGACCATACCTAGTCTCTGAGCATCGGTATATTTCCCGGCCTTAGTCTCAGAATGTCCCGGTTAGACGTATTCTTTGTTAATCTTTACAGTTCCAGTGCTGTTGGTTGGTGCCTTGCTCAAAGAGCACCTCGGCAGTGCCCAGGACGGGAACTGGCATCTCTCCAGCTACCAGTCCACAGTCTGCACTTTTGGTCCAAATAGGGACTTGAACCAGCGACCCTCTGCTTCCCAGCCCACCTCCCTACAGTCTGAGCTGCTGCCCCCCCGATGTTATGACATAGGAGTCTTTGAAGCGGGATAAATAAGCAGAATGGAGGACAGCTGCTTCTTTACAGTGATACTTGGACATGAGACCGATCTTTTGGTCCAAACGGGGACTTGAACCAGCAACCCTCTGCTTCCCAGCCCACCTCCAACAATCTGAGCTTCTGCCCCCCCCCCCCCCCCCCCCCATGTTATGACATAGGCGTCTTTGAAGCGGGATAAATAAGCAGAATGGAGGACAGCTGCTTCTATACAGATGCTCAGGAGTGACACTCAGACATGAGACGGATCTGATGCCATTTCTCTGCCAGGACACTTATGTCTCAACAGATGTTTTGAGACGGGTGCCAGGCTTCAGCGGGCTGTGTTTGCACAAGACGGGTCGAAGCGGGGGGGCGGAGGGGTGGGGGGGCGGAGGAGGAGGAGGCGGCGGCGTGCAGCGAGTCCGTCGGGATCCGATCCAAAACGCCGAGATAATTACAGCGAGGACTTCCATAAACGTCCTTTTTCTGACTCATTGCTGCTGCTCTGTGTCAGGCGTCCTCTGTCTCGTCTCTCTGCATCCGTCCCTTTGTCTTCCATCCAGTCTTACAGGGATATCATTCACAAATAGTGATTATTACACGAGTACGCCAATGCAGTACATGAAATATACACATGTAGTATATTTATGAAATACATTTTCTGCAAAGTACATAATAAACTGGCATCACTTCCACATCGTGTTCATTTTCTTAGTTTAATGTACATGACTGGAGATCTCTCTCTCTCTCTTCATCCCTCGCTTATCTATCTCTCTATCTCTATCTGTCCCTCCTCTCTTCTCTCTTTCTCGCCTCTCTCTCTGTCTCCTCGCCTGCCTTTCTCCCTCTTTCTTTTTCACCGTTCCCTCACTCCTTTCCTCTCTCTCCCCTGCCTTTCTCCCTCTTTCATTCTCACCTCTCTACCTCTTTCTTTTTCACCTCTCCCTCCCTCGCTCGACTCTCTCCTTCCCTTTCTTTAGCCTGCCTTTCTCCCTCTTTCCCTCTTTCATTCTCACCTCTTTCTTTTTCGCCTCTCACTCCCGCCTCTCCTTCCCTCCCTCTCTCACCTCTCCTTCCCTGCCTTTCTCCCTCTTTCCCTCTTTCAATTCTCACCTTTCTTTTTCGCCAGTTACTAGTTTCTTTAGTTACTAGTTACTAGTTTCTTTAGTAACTAGTTACTTTAGTCGGGGGTCCCGACAGCGAAGACAACGCGAGGGTTAAAGAAACTGAACGCTTCTTCTTCTGCTGCTTTAATTAGCAACGTGATTGGCGTTCACTGTTTTTGTGCAGTTTGGCATTTTCTTTTGTTCATTCATTTTAACATAATCTGTTCCCTGTCTTCTTTATATAGTCGTTTACCCTGTGTGTGTGTGTGTGTGTGTGTGTGCGTGTGCGTGTGTGTGTGTGTTTGTGTTTGTGTGAGAGACCTATATCTCTAAACTTCTCTAACTGGCCGCAGGCTGAAGGGGACAGATGGGCGAGAGAGAAGCCAACCGGCGTTAAAAAGATTGGCTTTTTTTATATGACTTATTATTTGAGC
>NC_048420.1:24217430-24219290 GCF_013103735.1 Etheostoma cragini | reverse complement strand
GTGTGTGTGTGTGTGTGTGTGTGTGTGTGTGTGTGTATGTACCTATAGATGTGTGTGTGTGTGTATGTATGTATCTATAGATGTGTGTGTGTGTTTGTGTGTGTGTGTGTGCAACCTCACATTTTGTGAGTGTGGTTGTTGACTTTAGATACACACTCCTCAAATTTCTAATCTCCTCCCCAGTTTTTCTTCTTCTTCTTCTTCTTCTCCAAACCAGTTTCCTTAAGTTGGTCTCTCAGGTTGTGAAGTTTAGTTGACACACGAAAATGTGAGTTTTATTCTCTACTGTTGGCCTCCATCTTCTTCTACTTCTTCTTCTTCATGCTCTAAATGGAGAGTAATAGCGACTTAACGGGTTCCCAAACTGTTTCAGCTCAAGACCCAGAAGAGAAATCTGGTGTCTCCCCGGGACCCAAATTTACAAAAATACACCATGAATCATTGTAACATCTACGTTTTAAAACTGTGGACAAAAGACGGAGAAAAACCATGAATTTAAATGTATATCAAGTATATTTATTCCATTGTAAAAGTAACCAAAAACAGAAAAAGGTCTCTATTCTCCATTCTGTGTCTCACTCCTTCCTCAACTCGTTTTCTTATCCCCTCCCAGGATAAGAGAGGAGAGAGAGAGAGAGAGAGAGAGAGACCCCCCTCCAAAACTATTAACCTAGGCATGATGGACTCCTAGCAGACCCACAGGTCTGCACCCAGGTCTGGGACACGTCTACCGCCGGTTACTGCGTTGCGGGACTCTGACCCTCCTGCCGGCGGCGTGGCGCAGAGGAGGAGTTAGACAGCGAGGGCAGTGACGCTGAGGTGAAAGATGGAGAGGAGGTCTTCATCATAATCCACCACTTCCTCCGTCGGAGACATTTTCTCGCTCGTCTCTCAAAGATTCATAAACAAACGCACCTGTGCGTCTGGTTGATTGACGTGATTTTCAGCAAACCGCGGTACATTTTGGTGGTCACGTGGCTTTAAATAGCCAACAAGACCCGCCTCCTGTGTATTTGAACCAATGAAAGTGCGTTCTCTGCTGCACGCGTCATGAAAAGACCGACGAATAACGAACGCTGCGCCACGCAGCAGCCGGCAGGAGGCTCAGAGTCGGCAACGCAGTAACCGGCGGTAGATGTGATGTGTCGGCGCGAAGCATCCGGCACAAACGGGTAAAATATTTCAGCTATTCACCGGTAGTGTCTCCTGTTACTATGGGCTGAAATGGGAAATTGTGGCATCACCAATTTTAGTATTTAATACTTTCCACCACTCTGATCTCTTGGGACTTTTCAAATATTTGAGTAAACGTTAGTCGGATTGTCTGTTGCAGTGTGTGGGACCTTCATTAGTTGTGAAGATACAGGACACGGTTGCCTTGGAGGGCTTCTGGACAATATCCCAGACTGTACTTGTTATTGTCATTTGGATTGTTGCGTTAATAACGTTCGTCGTTTAATGCTCATATTAAGAGCATTAAAAACTTGATATCCCTCTTTTGAAGTACATTTAGAGCAGATACCAAAATGTGCGTTTAATCGTGAGGTAACTGCGGACAGTCGTGGGATTCATCGTGCTGAAATATCTTCTGCTCGCCAGCCCTCGTTCTAATGTGCAGATCCACGTCCTCCTTCCCGAGGTCGAGTAGAGAAGATAACGAGCAGGTCAAATTTAATGAAAGTCTTGGGATGTTTTTTCAATTAAAGTATTAAATTCAATTTTTTCTTCAAAGGCGTCTTTAAATGTCTGTTCTTCTCCCTCTAGTCCTCCCTTCTCTTCCTTTCTCTCTTCAATTTTCACTTCCAGCCCCGTCTCAGCATCATTTTTTCACCTCCCATCTCTCTCTCTCTCCCTCCCCCT
>NC_048420.1:24195238-24217330 GCF_013103735.1 Etheostoma cragini | reverse complement strand
TCTCTCTCTCTCCCTCCCCCCCTCTCTCTCTCCCTCTCTCTGTCAGCCTCTCTGTTCTCCCAGCTGACAGCCGTCTCCCTGCCCACACTCGCTGGAATACCACAGCTGCAGCCTCACAGGTCTGTTCCTGGGATCAGACCTTCAACAGCTGCCTGCATGTCAGTCGGTCTGAAGATTCGGCTTCTGCACCGTCTGCTGACGACGATGTTGTTGTTGTGCGTCTGTTGTTCTGCACTCATATCTCTACGGATGTGCAACTAATCTGAACAATCACGATTACAGCTCCTAACAATCATAAAAACAGAAATCATACAAATATTTTTGCACATTAGCTTTTGCGGCCGCCTGTATAGCCCACGTGGCCCCCCTCTGTCCCCCCTTTAGATAGGGCTGGTGAGACTAGTCCTATCCTAAAATACTTTGGAAGAGTTTAGGGAGTTTTATTGATTGTCTGATACAGTCAGGCGTCTCCTACGTCCTCTCCTCAGAGTGCTGGCCAACACGCAAAACCGGCTAATGTCATAATTAAGGGTGTCACGATTCCAGTAAAATAACGCGATTCTTCAATGCCGGTTTTGATACCACAGTAAAAAAGGATTTCCTAAGATTCCATGTACTTTTACTTGAAACAAACTTCTTTATTAAAGTATTAAAATTTCTTAACCCTTATGTTGTCCTCGGGTCAAATTTGACCCGTTTTCAATTTTTTCATCACAAAAAATGGGCCTTTAAAATAAGCGCTAAAAATGTCAACATTGGAAATATAATAAAAAAATCATCTAAAAAGCAGCCACAACATTGAAAAAGTGACAAAAATGTTTAAAAAAAGCTGTTTTTTTTTTCCATGGTTGATTGGAAGACAACACAAGGGTTAAGACACACAGAACGCGCATTTGAGCATTGAACAATATAACCAAGTGCATTTAATGTTCATATTGCAACCACTAGTGTCCTCCAGGCGGGACCAGAGACGTTAAAAACAGCAGCTTAGAGTCCAAAAGGACGCAAGTTGGTTAATTTATCCCAGCTACAAGGGACAGCTTAGTGTGGCTTAGGAGATCTTGTTGTGCTTTAGCAGAAAGGAGGAGAGGGACTGAGAAGGAGTCAATGTTGAAACATTTAGTCCTAGATCTTCACAGTCCTACCTACTGCACCTTTAATGCGTCACTGCTGCATCGCTCAAACTAGAAAACCGGGATTTTAAAACGTGCATTGATCGTTTTCAGGGTTTCACTTCATCATGCAGTCCCGCTCAGTGTCACGTGTCAGGCATCGTTCTGAGTGCAGCCCAATTTAATGTATTTTCCTTTGTGGAGCTGGATCCATATTAAGGAGTTTTTTTATTTAGAAACGTAGACCGAATCACATTGACGTTGCTTCCGGGTGAATTGTGGAGATATCTGAAATCCAAAATGTATTTATTTGATTGCATTTTAAACTGTAACGGTTAAAGAAACGTATACATTATATGTAGTTAAACATGGAGGTCTGACCTACCTGATGTCTTTGCTGTGCTTATTGTCTGAAAATCTAATGCAGTGAGGATTCGACTATCGGTTACACCCTGTCCCATGCCAGGACCTCGTTCTGGCTGCAGAGCGGCGGGCAGGCAGGTGTGGACTCGCTTGTAGTTACATGAACATACTGAGCTTTGTCTCGTGTTGCATCCCTCGTATATCTCTCAGGATTGGAATCCAAATCATTCAAACGGGACTCTTCAACGATCCAACTGAATTAGCACACACTGTTTGTATTTCTGTCAAACACTCAGCCTGAGTGACATCACTGTCTTGTTGCTTCAGTCTACTCACCTGTGCTCAGCTGACACTGGAAGGTATGCATGTGTGTTCTTACACACCTGAACCTGCTGAATGTGGAGCTAATGTCCTCATAAGGATATACAACGAAGGTTAGCTGAAGGTGAAAGATAAAAACACACTCACTATAAATCCCATACACTTCACAATGCTGCTTATCCATTTTCAAAGCAAAAGATGACTTTTTAGATCTTATTCTAACAGTGACCTCCCACTGTTGTAACTGCTCCGGTTACACCGAAGGGGATTTTCCCCCCGTTAGATGTTCTTACATAACATTTAAAACGTGTTTTTCTGTAGTGTAGTATTTGTTTTGCTGTTTTTAATATATGAATTCCATGTGCGGCGACGGCCAAGAAAGGCGCCTTTAAATAAAATGTATTATTATTATAACATAGTTTGTAAAAATGTCTCATGATATATTGTCTCTAGAATTGTTTTGCTTTTGTTAAAGAAAGTAAAGAAAGCGCAAAACCTAAAAAAAAAGACCTAATGACTTTGGATCACACTACTTATAGAATTGCAATGATCGGAAATCGTAACACAAGTCGAATCAGCGCCCATGTATCGTGAAGGAATCGAATCAGGACAACAGCATATCGTCCCGGTCTAAATGCAAATGTGGTTCTCTCTAATGGAGATTAAACAAAAACCACCTGCAGATTAAACCCGAATCATTAGGAAGGACTCTAAATGTTCAAGTTGTAAGATCACAGTGTTTCTTCAGTTTATTAAGCAGCGTTTTGGTCACAGAAAGACCTTTTTAAAGGTGTGTGTGTGTGTGTGTGTGTGTGTGTGTGTGTGTGTCTATCTGTGATGACCCATTTATTCTAAAGGTCTATTCCCTGGTCCATTTGTTCGGCCCACAGTAATTAGAGCATGTCAGCGGAGGACAGGCAGGGACAATAGAGTCACAGCCTGGACCTCGTGGTCCACTCATCGGGGGGGTGAAGTGTGAGATTTTGGAAGAAAAGAACAAAAAGCAGCATGTGTGTGACATGAAAGTCACGGTTCGTTTCTGCTTCCTCACAAGTATCTGGAATATATCGTGTACTTTTCTAACATGTATTTATACAGAGTGCCTCACGTTGCCGATACCTGTCTGGTCTGTTTACAACACAGATGCATTCTGGGATAGGGGAGCGACGGCCCATTGTGAGGTCGGTCCAGCGTCTCCTTACCTTTTGTTCTATTTGGCCGGTTTCTCCTTGGTTCTTTTTAATAATTAGATAAAGGTGGTTGGTTTACTGTGAACCTTGTGTCTGGCATACGTTTTGACACGTTACATCCTCTAGTCCCTTTTGGGTCTTGGTCTGATTCTTTAAAAAGAGGCTGTAACATATTTTGGGGGCTCGTCCGGGATTTGAACCTCGGATCTCTCGCAGCCCAAGTTGGACTCATACCCCTTCAAATTTTAATGTACTGTTTTAATTTTACTTGTAGTCAACTAAGTTTGTCAAAAATACCACTACTTATATTTAACCCTTGTGTTGTCTTCCCGTCAACCACAACACACCATTGTCGCTTTTTCTGACATTTTTGTCACTTTTTCAACGTTGTGGGTGCTTTTTTGATGTTTTTTCCAAAGGTATTTGATATTTTTAATGTTGACATTCTCAGTGCTTATTTTGACGGCCCATTTATTGTGATTAAAAAAACAGAAAAAAAAGCACAACATAAGGGAATACTTGTGTACTCTTTCCATCGCTTGATTTTTGCATGAGCGTAATGTAACACAACGTTGGGGCAATTTTTATTTAGATTTGTCTATTTTTTCTTCTTTACCTGGCCAGATAATGTCTCTGTAGCGAGGATGTGTCTCCGCCGAGACAGACTGTCTGTCTGTGTGGAAGGAACGCCGGGCTCGGGGGAACCTGTCAGCGCGAACATTGTGTTGCTGTGTCGACGTGCAGCAGAACGGGGGACGGTCTATATGTGGATTTTCACTGCTGCATGTGTCAATACTTGGATCTTCGCTGTGTATTTGTACATGTTTTTGTGTGTACACATGGTGGGAGAACGTGTTTAGTTTAGGGGTTGGATTTTGGTTGAGTGGGAAGACCCACGGCTCTCCAGGGCGGCTCTGGATGGGCCGACGCCGTTTGGCACCACCTACTCGTGCAAAAAGACTATCTCGTCACCGATGTACCTTAAAAATAATTGATTGCGACTGAATGTTGAGGAGGATCTCCAAGTAGCGGTCTCCAACATGAAACCAGGACTGGACTCTGTGTTCCAAACATCCATCTCATTAGGGTAGGTTAAGATCAGATTAAAGTAATGAGTAAATTACTGTAGAATAACGTTATGGCTGTTATTTTTTGTTGTCAATATGCTCGTGTTTGGAGACGCCTTCAGTGCGTGCCTGAGTAATCACTGTAGGTAATGTTTATATAGTGGGGGGGTCGCAAGTCACTTGCACCGATACTTTGGGGGTCGTGGGCTGAAAGGTTTGGGAACCCCTGAGATAAACAACCCCCCCCCTCCCCCCGAAAAAAAAAAATTAAGGCTTGAATGAGTTTGGTTGTTGTTTTTTAAGCCAAACCGTGGCTCTTGTGATTGTAAAGGGTCCTGAGGGTACCTTTCACATCTGATCCAGCGCTCGTCCTGGTACCCGTACCCAAACTTACTTCGGTTCTTTCCCTCTGTAATTACAAAAACAATTATTTTAGTTGATAACAATAATTCCACGCGTATTTACTTTACCTTATTTAGAGTATTTTACAGAAAATAAAGAGTAGGGTTCGGTACCCAGCCCTACTGGCACCACATCGGGGTGTGTAATCATTCTCTTTGTTGTGTATTTCTGCTTCTTCGGTTCATTCCTGCCATGAATCGCATCAGAAACTACGTGTTATCGTCGTGTTTATCTGCTCGTCCCCGTCGTGGGACACCGTCCGGTGTCTCTGACGGTGGCTGTAGTCGTTTTCTCCGTCTTCTCTTAGTTTCTGTTTGTCTCCGTGCTGTAAACACGTGGTCGGCGTGTTGTTCCCTCGGGGGTCACGCTGTCGTTTTGTTCCCTCCCAGATTCAGAGGAGAGAAAACTCACTCTCTCTGTTGGTTCTTTACACTAATTTCTCTTTCCCGCGGTTTCCTCTTTTTGCTTTTTCTTTCTCTTTTGTCTCAAACTGTCCCTTGCTTTGTGTCTCCGTGTTGCTTCTTTGTCTTTTATTTGTTGTCTACCCTCTTCTTTCTGTCGCAGGCTTCCTCATCTTTACCTTCCTTGTGTTACCGTTCACCGTATCTTTCTTTGTCTACGTTGCCTGTCTCCAGCTTCATGCTGTTCTATTTCTGGTCTCTATCCATCTCCTTTGAACCCTTTTGTCTCTGCATCTAGCTTTTTTCGTCCTTTTTCTTCACTGTCTCACTCGTTTCCTTACATGAGAAGGCGGACGAGTGTGACGTGTTCTCTGCTCTCTGGTCCTTTATTTAAAGATATGTAACTTTTTTACAGAAGATATGGAAAAGCATCAGTCCTGACGTGTTTGTCAATTAATTTGATGTTTTATACTGTATAACCCCCATGACATCCTCATGTTGTCCTCATGTTGTCCTCATGTTGTCCTCATGTTGTCTTCATGTTGCCCCCATGTTGTCCTCATGTTACCTTCATGTTTCCTCATGTTGTCCTCATGTTGTCTTCATGTCGTCCTCATGTTGTCCTCATGTTGTCCTCATGTTGTCTTTATGTTGCCCCCATGTTGTCCTTGTGTTGTCCTTGTGTTGTCTTCCTGTTGTCCTCATGTTGTCCTCATGTCATCCCCATGTCATCCCCATGTTGCCCCCATGTTGCCCCCATGTTGTCCTTGTGTTATCTTCCTGTTGTCCTCGTGTTGCCCTCATGTTGTCTTCATGTTGTCCCCATGTCATCCCCATGTTGTCCCCATGTTGTCCTTGTGTTGTCTTCCTGTTGCCCTCATGTTGTCCCCATGTTGCCCTCATGTTGCCCTCATGTCATCCCCATGTTGTCCCCATGTTGTCCTTGTGTTGACTTCCTGTTGTCCTCATGTTGTCCCCATGTTGCCCTCATGTTGTCCTCATGTTGTCACCATGTCGTCCCCATGTTGTCCTTGTGTTGTCTTCCTGTTGTCCTTGTGTTGTCCCCATGTTGTTCTTTCAGTCTCTTTCCCTTCTAGGTGACTGACGGATGAGTTGTAGCTATTGATTTCGGAGAGCATCGATTAATAGTCACAGTTGGTCTTCCTGAAATAATTCCCGCTGAGCTACACGTCATTCCCTCGTTTGTTGGTTTACGTCTTACTGGTAAACTCTGAAAACTCAACTAATCAGATTTTAATGAGCTTTCCACCTGTCGTCCACTCAGCGGCTTCTGTTAGGAACCGACTGCAGCTTCCTGTAGCCTTACCCGGGGTCCAGACCACACGCGACACACACACACTTCCCCTCGTCTCACGCGACAGATACGCTCTCTTTTTAATCTATGCAGCTGTCCACGCAGGCTCGCGTCTCAGCTTCCTGTCACTGTAAAAGATAGACGCATACTTCATGATGTGAGGGACTTTACTCACTCGCAAAGTCGTCGTTTCCGGCCTGTTTGTAGTGTGCGGACGAAAAGGAGCGTCAGAATGAGCAGAGAAAGCCACAATGACTCTCTGAACAGTCTCCTCACACTTCCTGTCTGTCTCACTCACACACAGATATACAGGCAAGAGTCACTGAAGTTCTGTGTGTGTGTGTGTGTGTGTGTGTGTGTGTGTGTGTGTGTGTGAGAGAGAGAGACACACTTCCTTCCTGTGGTTTTAGTTCCTTTTCTAGTCCTGTGAGAGCTCTCATTAGAGAACATCAAAACTTTTTTTTCTTTCTCCCTTTGTGTCTGACACACACACACACACACACACACACACACACACACACACACACAGTGGCTCTTCACAGCTCGGTGTAGAAATCCGTGTGAACTCGCCCCCCAGAGGTGGCAACGTATCTGTGAAAATAAAGTCAACATGAACTCACAGAGGCCCGTTGGTGACACCTGCATCACACAGTCGGGGTGATTTAATTTCACCTGAGAGCACAAAGTTACATCACAATCTGCAGACAGAGCGCCAAATAAATTAGTCTAAGAGTACAAATACTGCTAACTAAATGGGCCTATTCTGCTGTGTTCTTCTGTTCCAACTGGCTGAATGTGTACATGAACAAACCGATAGATTTTCTTGTATTTGTAGTCCTGAACTGCATAGCTTACTACAAAAATCTCACCGCAGTCTTGCTACCACGAGCTCATTTTAGCTAACATTAGCTAGCATGTTAAGCGTGGCTAGTCAGTCTTTCACTTGCTCTGGGGCTAGTTGAGTAGCAAGTGGCTCGTTGGTCTACGGGTATGATTCACCTGAGAGCACAAAGTTCAATTCAATTCAATTTTATTTATAGTATCAATTCATAACAAGAGTTATCTCAAGACACTATACAGATAGACCACACTCCAGAATTTACAAGGACCCAACAGGTCTAGTAGTCTCCTCCAGAGCAAGCAACAGGGCCACAGAGGCGGGGAAGAACTTCCTTTTAGGCAGAAACCTCGGTCAGACCCAGGCTCTTGGTAGGCGGTGTCTGACGACCGGTTGGGGTTAGATCACAATAAGTTGCATCACAATCTGCAGACAGAGCGCCAAATAAAGTAGTGTAAGTGTAGGAATACTGCCATTGAATACTGCTTACTAAATGGGCCTATTCTGCTGTGTTCTTCTTTGTTCATATTTACATGAACAAACCGATAGATTTTGTTCTATCTGTAGTCCTGAACTGCATGGCTTACTACAAAATCTCACCGCAGTCTTGCTACCACGAGCTAATTTCAGCTAACATTAGCTAGCATGTTAAGCGTGGCTAGTAAGTCTTTCACCTGCTCTGGGGCTAGTTGAGTAGCACGTGGCCTTGATGGTCTAGGGGTAGGATTCTTGCTTAGGGTGCAAGAGGTCCCGGGCTCAAATCTCGGATGAGTCCATGTTTTGGGGGGGGGCAGTAGCTCAGTCGCTAGGGGGTTGGGAACCGGAGGGACAGAGTGTGGATTGGTAGCTGGAGGAAAAACAAAGATGTCCCTACAAAGGCCCGTTCTTTTCCTGTAATTGAATATTTTTATTTTATTTACATTTAAAGAATTAACAAACAAAACACTGGGTCATTACAAAAATAAAATTACAAAGGCCCAATCTGAGCCAGGAAAACCCCTAAAATCTGTCCAGTGAATGTTGGTGTATGATGTAAAGATCTTCGATATCATCTTTCAGTTAGCTGTAAAAGCTCGGCACTAAGCTCAGAGACGCTTTTGATTACAAACCCCTTAAAGCAAGCTTAATCTGGTTCTAAAAACGTGTTTTGTGTAAATAAGGACTCTTATAGAGTAAGAATTCGGGCCGGCTGAGCGGCTCAGCTCTGAACCCCCCACTTTTGCTCACTAGCTGCATTTAGGTTTTTCTGCTTTTTAGACTCTTACATACAAATAATTTACTGGAGAGTCTGATTTAACAACCTGAAAGCCGAGAGCAGGAGCATAGAGTTGCATCTTTACCCCTCCTGTCGTCCTCGGGTGGACTTTGATGCCCTTTAAAAAAATGTTTGTTTTTTTGTCAGTTTTTAAACCCTGAAGACACAACGGGTTAAGAATGCTTTGGAGTAAATCACAAGTTTTATCAAGATTAGATATTAAAGATTCTTTGGACAACAATACGATATTTGCTGCTATCTTAACGTCTGTCACCATACGATTGTCTACTCCATTCAGGGACCTGCGATCGATACGAGACAATTTTATTAATGTTGTTTTAAGGGTTATAACAACCCTAAACTAACATGATTTCAGTCAGTGTTGTGGTGAGTTGTCTCAACATATCTGAGGGATGTTTCTTGCTTGTACAATTTTCAGCAGACCTTCTCTGAGAATCTTTTTCATATTGGATCGTGAATGTGAACGGATTGCCCTCGAATGAGTCTGAAAGTCATTGCTGATACCCGGCCATTGGTGGAGACATACGGAGTTAAACATTTAAGGACTTTAGCCTAATGAAGACAAATCGGGAGGTGTGGTTTGGCTCCAATCTTACCATAAATAAGACTTCAGAAGGAACATGGCACCCTGCTTCAGAGAGTTGACAGACAGTCATCTGAACTCTTACCTTCTGCACTCAGGAGCAGTGTATATCTCTCTCTAAGACGAGGGTGAAATGAGTGATTCACCGGCGTCCCTGTCCTCGTTGAGATTTATTTTGACAGTTATGAGGTGCATTAATCTGCCGTAAACCTGTAACCGAGGCAACATTTCTGCACGTTGCAGTGGAGACAGCTGCAGATTCCTGTAGTTGTGGAAGTTTCTTGTTACAGCGAGGGAGGAGTTTTGTGTCTGAGAGATCTTGTTGAAACAGAATAAAGACAAAAGGCTGAAAACTGAATTTAAGGTTTAAGGTATTCGGTGAAAATGTTTAGTTGTTTTCTGCAGGGAACAATCAAAAATGACAAGAGCAGCTCTCACAATGCACAAAGTTACAGAGTAACAACAGTTCAGTGTGGATTCAGTCAGTAATACACTTCTTTATATCCAGCGCCCCCCCTAGAGGAAAACTGGAAACCAGTTTAATCTCAAACATAACATTCAGTGGACCTCAGGCAGATAGTTGGACCTCTTACGTATTTCGGACTCTGCCCCTCATGTGTCAAAGTGTCTTGACCGGTCCTTCTCTCTTAGCTGAAGACGGACATCTTATCTCTTGGATAGGCTCTGGTCTCGACCTGAGACCTTTGGCCGTCACGCTCCACACACGGGTTAAAACAACCAGTTTAAAATCTGGCTCTTGTGTTGGAGGTTTAGGGATTTCCTGTGAGCAGGACTGGACTCACGTGAGATCAGAAATGTCATCTTGGGCTCAGAGGAACCTGCAGCCGCATCCTAACGAGCTCGTTGCTCCTCCATGGAACCTGCAGCTGCATCCTAACGAGCTCGCTGCTCCTCCATGGAACCTGCAGCCGCATCCTAACGAGCTCGCTGCTCCTTCATGGAACCTGCAGCCGCATCCTAACAAGCTCGTTGCTCCTCCATGGAACCTGCAGCCGCATCCTAACGAGCTCGCTGCTCCTTCATGGAACCTGCAGCCGCATCCTAACGAGCTCGCTGCTCCTCCATGGAACCTGCAGCCGCATCCCAACGAGCTCGCTGCTCCTCCATGTTTCTTGGGGAATTAGGTGTTCTGTGTTCTCCTTTTCATTACGTCTGAGGGGGGAAGAGCCCTGGCTTTGTCACCAGAACCACTATGTGCATTTTTCAACTCTCTATGAAGCAATTTAAAACATATTTCCTTGAAAAGCTGCAAAAAAAACACCACCTTGAGTATTTTAAATCCTAAAGCTTTAGTGCGTAACTTTTTAATATCAATAAACATCTGTTAAATTCAAACGGTTGCCTGGAAACCTCGTCCGAAAAGAAGTTATTGTAATTCTTTTCTTTTCTTTTATTAATCAAGCAAGTCATGAATGTAAATGTTTAGATGCAAACCACTGTTACGACCTTTTAACCAGCGTGTTGCTGAAGGACATTTACACCACAAGGCAGCCACGCGATGAACTTATTTAGGGTTCTTTTTTCTTTAAAACACACACACACACACACACACACAGACTCAGCAACGGGGAAACAAACTGAGAACTTCAGTGACACTAGCCTGTGTGTGTGTGTGTGCGTGTGCGTGTGCGTGAGACAGGCAGGCAGACAGGAAGTGTGAGCAGAGGGAAGTGTTCAGTCCTTGTGGCTTTCACTGCTAGTTGTGACGCTCCCTTTCAAACAGGCAGGAAACAAAACTCTGAAGTAGTGAAGTAAAATGTCTAATGACAGACACACACACACACACACACACACACACACACACATTCAGCAGCCGAGGGCAGAACTAAGAGCTTCAGTGACACTTGCCTGTGTGTCTGTGTGTGAGTGTGAGTGTGTGTGTGTGTGTGTGTGTGTGAGTGTGAGTGTGTGTGTGTGTGTGTGTGAGAGACGGGCAGACAGACAGGAAGTGTGAGCAGAGCGGAAGTGTTCAGTCATTGTGGCTTCCACCGCTCATGCTGACGCTCCTTTTCTTTCACACGCCACAAACGGGCCGGAAACCATGATCACAAAAAAAAAGGTCAACGCAAAATCGAAACTAAGACAAAAGAAAAAGTAGATCAAGTCCCATATCACGGGTAGAAACTGTCTGTTTCTACATCTTCAGTTGGATTTAAATGCACACAACAGAGTATTTTTTTACTAGAAGTGAAGGATCTGAATACTTGCTTTGCACCCTGTGTTTAAAGTCAACTCTTCTTTCTACTAGTGGGGAATAACATCCATTAAAAGAAGCTGCATTGTGATTACAGGAGGTATTATAAGATTTAAAGGTTATTACCTTTAGTGTACATATCACACAGCTGTTGTAAAAACTAACCTCTACCTGTTGAACTATCCACGTGGATCGGCTGATTCAGAGGCAGCGGACCCTTCGACCCCCCGGCTTGTAAATTAGCCGAGCGTAGATGAATCAATGGCACGGAGCCCTGGGGGGATGGGTCACCTTTGACACTGCCGGTATGGGCTTTGCGCCTGCACACCCCCCCCCCCCCCCCCCCCCCCCCCCCCCCCCCCCCCCCCCCCCCCCCTACCCCCCCCATTTGCCTCAAGACGTTTTTTGACGTGTGGAGGACCAGAGATGTTCAGTTTGTGCCTATTTATTTAATCTGTTGGGAAGTTAACTCTTTGGTAGCTTGCCTTGTTCATCCTTTGTTTTGTATTTATTTGTTTTGGGCACTTCGGCCTTTAATCACCAGGACAGCATGGAAGTGGAGAGGGGGGGGGGGAAGACATGCAGGAAACCCGCCTCAGGTTGGATTTTGATAATGTGAACATTGCTAAATCTGGTGGAAAATCTAGCAACGACACCAGATCGGGTCCCCCTTTTTTCCGGCGCCCTTGTGCAAACCACGACCGTCTTCGAACTCTGCTTTCATTTTGATCTCAACCACACACCTGAAAGGTTTTGTGAGTACATGTCGCACGGTTGCGACCCCTCGTCACTCCCAACTCTTAAAATACTGGTGATTGGTCAGTTGCTCTCGGCGTCAGATACCGACTCAGGAATCACCCTCCACCACGGTGCTATAAGATGACGTAGTGTGAACAATGACAGCGGTAGCGGCCGAGGGTTGCTGGTTCAAGTCCCTGTATGGACCGGGGCTTGGGAGCTGTAGAAATGCCGGTTTACCTTCTAGTGCTCTTGAGCAAGGCACCGACCCACCACCCGCGCTCAGGTTGCTAGTCCAGCAAAACAGAGTGTAATTTCCCCATAGGGGATCAATAAAGTGTATAAATTTAAAAAATTAATAAATTGAAGAGCATCCACGTAAGGAGGCAAAACCGTCAAAAGGCAACAAATGATAGAAAAAGCGACAAAAACTTGAACAACCTTGAAATGAATTATCAAAAAAAAACTTGAAGGTGCCAAAAAACAGCCATGAAAAGCAACAAAAAAGCCCCGTTTTGATTACTGGGGGGGTTCTAATAGTGTGCATGATTTAAAGGCTGTGGGATCATGATTTTGGTTTTAATGGGTTTCAGTGGGACATTTTTGTCCTTACGGGTCCTCCAGTGTCTGTTTTGGCTGAACAGTTTATGACTGACTTATTATAGCAGCTGTGGTTGAACCTCTTGTTTGTTTCCTATCATAAAAACAGAAATATGTGCTCTATTTCTTCAGAGAATAATAATAATAAGTTGAAACTCTGAGAATGCAAGAGGGGCATGAGAAACTTGCTGTATTGTTATGCGGGCTCTGAGGATCCTGTTTCAACCTTTTGGGTCCTGCTTGCAATCATAAATATGGATGAGCATGTCAGGAAAAGGGCTCATTATAATATTTACTCTCCACATGGGTTGCATCCTCTTTGATAACCTTGACCCCCGCTGTCTGGGGGGTGCGCCTCAGACCGCCGCCATTTTGACTCTTTGACCTGCAGAGGAGCACTTTGCCTGAGGGGCCACTCTGCTAATAGCCATGTAGTTAAAAAACACTGTCAACAAAACTTTCTTCTTGGAAACTTCCGTTCCCTCCATCCCTCCCTCCCTCTCTCTCTCTCTCTCTCTCTCGCTCCCGCCACAGTTCTTTCCTGTATTAAGGTGATGAAAAATGTGACAAAAATGGCGACAAAGGTGACAAACGTTGAAAAACAAGGCAACAAAAATGTTGAAATGTTGACGAAAAATGTGACAAATGCAGAAAATCTGAGAAAAAGGCGCTAAACAAGGCGAAAAATGCCGAATTAAAGCGTCAGAAAGGTGACAGAAACACGTCTCTAAACTGAGTAAACGTTCTCCTGATGCATCACTTCCTGTGGCCGGGTTGGTTCAGTGGTTCAGCGGGCGCACGTGTACTGAGAGGAGGAGAGGTTTAAGCCCAGACGCAGAGGTCCAGGGTTCAAATCCGACCTGAAATGAGTTCCTGCATGTCTTCCTTCTTCTGTCTCCCCCTTCTCACCTAGCTGTCCTATCAGACATTAAAGGTGGAAAAGCCCAAAAATTAAAATAACAAATGCATCTCTTCCTCTGCAGAAGTTACGCTGGATCATAACATTTAGATCATTTGGGGATTATTTCTTTAAAACCCGGCCATTATTTTCTTTATTAACCACACAGATATGCAGACAACACTTTAACAACAACTAGTGTAATATGAATATGCACTTCACGTAAATCATCTGCATGTGAGGTCTACGAGACAAACGGATAAAGATAAAGAGACACATGCTCTGTGGTGTTTAACACGAAAGAGGAGAAGGGCTGTGGCTCTCGGTCTGATTAAAATGTATAGTTAAAAACTTCATGCTTCAGTGACATTCATTAAACACTCAGACTTTAAATGTGAGTTGAATGAAAACCTTCACGTTGTCCTCGGGACAAATCGACCCGTTATCCTATATCAATGTTCTTTTTAACCCTTGTGTTGACTTCCCGTCAAAATTGAAAATTAACACTTTTTTGGTTGTTTTATATCAATGTTTTTAACTTTTTGATGTTTTTTTCCCCCAATGTTTGTCACTTTCTTGACACGTTTTCAACACTAGGTAACACTAACTTATTAACTTTAGTTTTAAAGTTATTTTTGGAATTTATGGTCAATAAACCTCATTTGTAGGAAATTCTACCTAATGTTTGAGTTAGAAAAGCAGAAATTATGAATTATTGTGACTAAAATTAAAGGAATGGATGTTGATGATAATCACAGACTGGAATATGAAACTTACCCCTCAAAATTACCCCAAAGAGCAGTGTGTGGAATCAATCTCTCTCTCTCTCTCTCTCTCTCTGTGTTATCTTTCCTTTTCAACATATTTCCTTTTATTCCTTCTCAATATCAAATTTACTTAGATTTTCTATTTTTTCTCTTGTATTGCATTGCAATCACAGCATACATGATTAATACATCAGAAAACAGTGCTGGTGATTATATGAAAGCCTAATAACACAGAGAATGAAAGAAATGAAAGAAAACAAATGTCTGAAGGATGAGTAAATCAAGCAGGAAGAGACTCGTTTGTGTAGTCAGACCCTTTAATGTGCATCTGTCTCAGGTTTCTCCCTCTGGCCTGGATCCCCATGTCCAGGTGTTAGGGTTCTGGCCTGCATCACCATGTCCAGGTGTTAGGGTTCTGGCCTGCATCGCCATGTCCAGGTGTTAGGGTTCTGGCCTGCATCACCATGTCCAGGTGTTAGGGTTCTGGCCTGCATCACCATGTCCAGGTGTTAGGGTTCCCCAACGTTCTGTTAAACAGGAGCTGGTCCTCTTTCACTTCTCTAAACACTGTTTTGCCCTCAGTTCCACTTCCTGTTACTGAGAAACATCCTTTCTTAGGTTGAGATTACTGGGGGGGAGGTTTCCTTGTCATTCCACCTGCTCTGGCACTTCTCCCTCTCATTCCCCCTGCTCTGGTGTTTCCCCCTCTCATTCCTTCTGCTCTGGTGTTTCCCTCTCTCATTCCCCCTGCTCTGGCGTTTCTCCCTCTCATTCCCCCTGCTCTGGCGTTTTCCCCTCTCTTTCCCACTGCTCTGGCACTTCTCCCTCTCATTCCCCCTGCTCTGGCGTTTCACCCTCTCATTCCCCCTGCTCTGGTGTTTACCCCTCTCATTCCCCCTGCTCTGGCCTTTCCTTCCTAACTTTAAAATGGTTTTCTGTTGTTTACCAGACAGACTCTTGCAACACAGAGCCAAAAATTTGCCTAAATTTCTTGATTGTGCACCGCGTAAACCAGCTGATAATCTCCACTGACTCCTAGATTCATAATTTCCAGATCAGTTGACCCTCCTGTCGTCCTCGGGTCAAATTTGGCCCATTTTCAAAAAGCTTTTATATCAGAAATTTGGGATTCTTTCCTCTAAATTGCCAAAACAAAATAACTTGAATGGTGACCTACAATGCTCTTCACAAGTGAAATTAATTTACTACCGTCACTGACTTTGTTTGTTGTTTATTTAATTTTATCAGCCCGAATGCCAGCCTTAGCCCCACCCTCAACATTCGAGGTCGGACAGTTCATATTCTGACTAAAATCTGAGTATGACCACGTCAGGCTACAGTTTTATAGCATTTGAAATAACAAAAAATGACAGAACATTGATAAAAGGGACAAAAATGGGAAAAAAACAACTAATACCTCAAAAAGTACAGAAAAACCTAAATTAAGTGACAAAAACATTAATAAGAAGGACAAAAGTGTAAAAACAAAAGTTTGTATTTTAAATTTTGACCCAGAAAAACAAGTTTCCTGGTCAACGGGAAGGCAACACAAGGGTTAAGTAACTGTGTCGCTGCTCTCCTCGGGCCACTGAAGTCGTGTTGGGTAGCCGGGGCCGAGGCGGAGGTCTAAATTCCGACACTGTAGAGACTTGTAGGGAGTGATACACTTCTTAGTTCCTGTCAATGATGAATGAAATCACCGCAGATGAATGTCTGCATAAACCCTCCAAACACACCACCCTCTCCACCCCCTCACCGAGGTGTTACAACATGCTGCGACCTGACTGAAATGTTCTCTTATACATCTGCGGGGTAAGGCACCGTGTGCCAGCGGGGACAGAAAGGCGGTGCAGGTCTCACATGCACAGACCAGGGCCAAGTATGTGTCAAGTTTACACTGCAGCTAAAAGCTCAATGAAATCAGTGGCTGAGGCTCATGTTTCCACCTTCAAGTTAGGTTTTTCTAACAGTTTTTAGCTTAATCCAGTGTGAAGTTAAACCATCAGGGTTTTGTTTTTGTAATCGTTGGGTTGTGGCTCCATGATCTGAGATTGTGTGTTTTCTTTATTTAAGCTTTATTTATTCAACGAAGGCTTGCCATGCATGCTGGGCACTCACACGGATCCGCCATGTTTTTAACACCTTCACAATAGAGCTCAACAGTGTGGTTCCCTTTGATATTCACCTAAAGGATTTTTAATTATCAGCCATGATGTCTAATGCATCCCAGGTTGGACTGACCTCGAGGTCCGAGGTAGTGAAACAAACGTTTCTGCTCCTGTAGAAGCTAGAAGTCTGAATGAAATCAACAGACGTGTTGACAAAAAGGTGACAAATGCTGAAAAGGTGACAAAACAGGCAACCAACAAGGCGACAAATGCAGATATAGGTGAAGAAAATGGTGACAAAAAGACGTCCCAAAAAGTGAGAAAATGCCCCAAAAATGCGCCAGATATTTTGAAACGTTGATGAAAACCATGACAGATGCTGAAAAGGTGACGAAAAAAGGCAGCAAGGCGACAAAAATGACGAAAAAGGGAAGAAAATTGTGATGAAAAGACGTCCAAAAAAGTGACAAATGCCAAAAAAGCGATAAGTACTATATGTTGAAACGTTGACAAAAAAGATGACACACTGTCAATCGACCTTGTTTAACCCTAACCACCCCCCCGCCCACCGTCATCAGCCCCCAGAGGAGCCTGTTCACTGGAAGGCTGCTCCTTCCCAAGTGCAGGACCAACAGACCCAAGGACCTAACATCAGACTATATAACTCCTCACTGGGGGGGGCGGGGGGGAGGAAATACGGCAGAGAGGACAACACACACACACACACATATACACACACACACACGCACCTGGACTCCCAAAAATACATGGTCACTTGTACTGGACTCAACACTGACACTTTTGATAGTGGTTTATGGTCTTTTTTTGTCTTTATTTGATGAATGTTCTTCCTCTTCTCCTCCTTCTTCTTCTTCTTCTTATTATTATTATTATTACTGTTATTTTGTTGTCTTTATATATTGTCTTTTTATTTATTTTTTCTTGCTAAAACTGCTGCTGGAATTTTCAACTTCCTCGCGGGAGTCATCCCAACAGGATCAATAAAGAGAGGTCTAAGTCTACGGGGATTAAACCCACCACTTTTTAACGATCCCAGTGTGTTGTTTCCCACCCGAACCCACAAAGGCTTCCTGACTCTGAGAGAAAGGGAACTGGCTGATGGATATATGGTTGTTTCCTAATTTGGTTGGCCTTTTGCTCCCCGTGTGCTGGACTGGCTTTTGTAAATGAACTGATGCTGCCTCATTAAGGGGGGGCGGGGGGGGGGGGTCTGTTTTATCACCCAGTAAACTGTTGGGACAAACAACAGACTGAGCTGTTATTCTTCATCTGCTAAATCTAAGTACCTTGGTCCTCTAGGGTTTAATTATACTGCGTTGAACTGAATTAGAATTAATGAAACACTTTGTAATACTCTGGGACGCAGGCGGCACATCAAGCTGTCCTACTTTCTAGTTTTCTCATATAGTGTGTGTGTGTGTGTGTGTGTGTGTGTGTGTGTGTGTGTGTGTGTGCACCGTAGGCAGCTGTGTACATGTTTGACGTCCTTATTTAATCTGGTTCATGCTTTACATCACCATTCATATTATGAGTAATGATGCGTTGTTACATAGTGATGCTTTGTTACATAATGATGCTTTGTTACATATGCGTTGTTACATAGTGATGCGTTGTTACATAGTGATGCGTTGTTACATAGTGATGCTTTGTTACATAATGATGCTTTGTTACATATGATGCTTTGTTACATATGATATGTTGTTACATAATGATGCTTTGTTACATAGTGATGCTTTGTTACATATGCGTTGTTACATAGTAATGCGTTACATAGTGATGCGTTGTTACATAATGATGCTTTGTTACATATGATGCTTTGTTACATATGATATGTTGTTACATAATGATGCTTTGTTACATAGTGATGCGTTGTTACATAGTGATGCGTTGTTACATAGTGATGCGTTGTTACATATGATGCGTTGTTACATAGTAATGCTTTGTTACATAGTGATGCTTTACATAGTGATGCGTTACATAGTGATGCGTTGTTACATAGTGATGCTTTGTTACATAATGATGCGTTGTTACATAATGATGCGTTGTTACATAGTGATGCGTTGTTACATATGATGCTTTGTTACATATGATATGTTGTTACATAATGATGCTTTGTTACATAGTGATGCGTTGTTACATAGTGATGCGTTGTTACATAGTGATGCGTTGTTACATATGATGCGTTGTTACATAGTAATGCTTTGTTACATAGTGATGCTTTACATAGTGATGCGTTACATAGTGATGCGTTGTTACATAGTGATGCTTTGTTACATAGTGATGCGTTGTTACATAATGATGCGTTGTTACATAGTGATGCGTTGTTACATAGTGATGCGTTACATAGTGATGCGTTGTTACATATGATGCGTTGTTACATAATGATGCTTTGTTACATATGATACGTTGTTACATAATGATGCTTTGTTACATTGTGATGCAGTGTTACATAGTGATGCGTTGTTACATTGAGATGCAGTGCTACATAGTGATGCGTTGTTACATTGTGATGCAGTGTTACATAATGATGCGTTGTTACATTGTGATGCAGTGTTACATAATGCTGCGTTGTTACATTGTGATGCAGTGTTACATAATGCTGCGTTGTTACATTGTGATGCAGTGTTACATAATTCTGCGTTGTTGACATTTCCGGTGTTTCTGTCTTTTCGTCTTTAGATGAAGAGATGTTTTCGTGTACGACTCAGGCCATATCCGACATCGTTATTCTGGTGGACGGCTCCTGGAGCATCGGCCGCATCAACTTCAGACTCGTCCGGACTTTCCTGGAGAACCTGGTCAAGGCTTTCTCTGTAGAGTTCGACAAAACCAGGATCGGTGAGGAAGGTTTTGATTGACCATTTGGAAGGTTTTGTGTCTAAGTGACATTAGTCCAAATTAAACGAAATCGCTGCAGTCGACAGCTGTGAAACAAGCAACAATGTAAATGAATGGGACAATTGGCCAGCTTCCATTTACCTTTACTTAAGTGCTGTTTTGCCGCCGACAGACTCAGATTATTATTCTTAATGTCTGACAACTTAATGGAAAGGATTTCTAAAGAGGTCAACCTATCTGTTAAAGAGTAAGATCCTTTTTTTTTTTTTTTTTAAGATAAAAACATCCGCAAAATTACATTCCCTAAAACCACCAGACTTCCATGTTAATAAACAGTAATTTTAGCATCGTAAAGTACACTTCATTCAAAGACGACAGAACCAGAATATAACTAAAAAAGCTGTTTTGGGGTCTTCTTTCGCACTTTTCCAACCATCACATGTCTTGTTTTGGTTGAAATAAACAAACAGTTTATAGATTCACATGTGAAGATATGTTGGCTTTATACATGCTAACAGTGTTGTTTATTTAAATGGAGTCTGGTGGGTTCAGCGCTAGTGACCTTAGAGCCGTTTCTGGTTAAACTGAAAGGTCTCAAAGAGGTTTTAAAGCTCTATCTCTGTAGGGATCCTTTTCATAGTGTTGTCAGACACTTAGAAGAATAATCTGAGCTGTCAGCAGCAAAAATTAAAAAAAAGCACTTTTACTGGACCAAATAGATGATGCACCATTGCAGCCTGGTCTGTGGCTCACGCTCAATACTGGACCTGGATCCACAGTCAAATGGTCCAGGAAATCATTGGCGAATCCTTGTTTTAAACCATAGCGTTTTATTTTTAATTGAATCTTTTACTTGTGTGTGTGTGCATTTTTGTGGGTTTGTGTTTGTGCTTGTGTCTGTCCGTGCTTGTGGGTGTGTGCACGTGCACATGTCTGTGTGTGATTGTGCTTGTGTGTGCGTCTGTGTGTGTGTACTCACATGTCTGTGTGTGACTGTGGGTGTGTCTGTGTGTGTGTGTGCTCACATGTCTGTGTGTGATTGTGTGTGTGGGTGTGCACATGTCTGTGTGTGTGTGTGTGTGTGTGTGTGTGTGTGTGTGTGCTTGTGCACATGTCTGTGTGTGTGTGTGTGTGTGTGTGCTTGTGCACATGTCTGTGTGTGTGTGTTTGTGTGTGTGTGTGTGTCTGTGTGTGTGTGTGTGTGTGTGTGTGTGTGTGTGTGTGTGTGTGTGTGTGTGTGTGTGTGTGTGTGTGTGTCTGTGTGTGTGTGTGTGTGTGTGTGTGTGTGTGTGTCTGTGTGTGTGTGTGTGTGTGTGTGTGCAGGCCTGGCTCAGTACAGCGGAGACCCCCGGATCGAGTGGCATCTCAACGCTCACACCACCAAGGAGGCGGTGATGGAGGCTGTGAAGAACCTTCCGTATAAAGGAGGAAACACACTGACGGGTACGGTGCGCTTAGTTGTCAACTATTAAATTAATAAGCAACCATTTTGGTAACGGATTAATCAGCTTGAGTCATTTTTTATTAAAAAAGTAAAACTTCTCTGATTCTCCTTTTACATTAAACTGAACATCTTTGACTTGTGGACAAAACGAGACATTTGAGGACGTCATGTCGGGCTTTTGGGGGAAACAACTACATCTAAAATTTTGATTTTCTGACATTTTAGAGACCAAACAGCTTAAAAAACAGAAAAGCTGCCTTGCATCTTTGAGTGACTCCGTAGTCGAGTGTCAACGAGCTGAAGTAACACCGAAGTACCCCGCGGGTGTAAAACAGACATCGAGTACCCGTGGTGTCATTAATGGACCCGACAGAAGTCAGCTGCTCATTACGTTCACACACACACTCGTTAGACTCAACACTTGTCGAGCTGTTAACGACCGTTAAAAGGCCTGGCGTTCATTAAGGCTTCGAGCCGAGTCGTGTCCTCCCTACGCCTCAGAGGTCAGAGGTCAGAGTCGGGTTCAATCACACCGTCAGCCGGGGCTTAACTTACTGTGTTACTGTTTAATGCTTTTTAGACATTTTAATTTTGTGGGATTTTGGAAACATTTTTTTACTATATTTTAACTTTTTATTTAATTTTTTTTACGCTTTTCTTTCTGACGTTTCACGTTTTCAGTTTTTTTTTTTTTTTTTACGCTTTATTACGACTTTTTTCTTCCGCTGTTTTGACGTATTAATTCTGTTTTACGCTTTTTTGACAATTAATTTTTTGTTAAATTTTTTCAACTTTTTCTAAACTTTATTTAATTTTTATTTAATTTGTTTAATCCTTTTCTTTCTGACGTTTGATTTTTTTTGGATTTTTTTTTTCTTTTTTATTACGCTTCATTACGACTTTTTTCTTCCACTGTTTTGACGTATTAATTCCGAACCTTTAGTTTTTTACTACTGACTTTTTTTTTTCTTTAATTGTAACGGTGTCTCTGTCACGTTGTCTCACTCACTGTTTTCCCGTCTGTGTCTGAGCAGGTCTGGCTCTGACCTTCATCCTGGAGAACAGTTTCAAACCGGAGTCTGGAGCCAGGCCCGGCGTTCCCAAGATAGGGATCCTCATCACTGACGGGAAGTCCCAGGACGACGTGATACCCCCCGCTCGGAGCCTGAGGGATGCTGGGATAGAACTGTTCGCCATCGGTACGCCACACCTACACTAACACCTAAACACACCTACACACACCTACACTAACACCTAAACACACCTACACTAACACCTAAACACACCTACACTAACACCTAAACACACCTACGCTAACACCTAAACACACCTACAATAACACCTAAACACAGCGACACTAACGCAGGAAACACACCTAAACACACCGACACTAACGGCGGAAACACACCTAAACACACCTACACTAACACCTAAACACACCTACACTAACACCTAAACACACCTAAACACACCTACACAAACACCAGAAACACACCTAAACACACCGACACTAACGACGGAAACACACCTAAACACACCGACACTACCTCCAGAAACACACCTAAACACACCGACACTACCTCCAGAAACACACC
>NC_048420.1:24191612-24195138 GCF_013103735.1 Etheostoma cragini | reverse complement strand
GTCTATCTCTCTGTATCTTTCTGCATGTGTGTGTGTGTGTGTGTGTGTGTGTGTCTGTCTGTCTGTCTATCTCTCTGTATCTTTCTGCATGTGTGTGTGTGTGTGTGTGTGTGTCTGTCTATCTATCCATCTGTTTCTGTCTGTCTGTCTCTCTCTCTTAATCCTTAACGATACAATACTATCAATATAACGTCGTGTGTTGATTTTTCTCAATGACTCAGTTTTTGAGGTCATTAGGAGGGGGAGTAGTATTCGGGGTTACAGTTTTGATCAGTTCCACATCCCTCCAACTTACGAGTGGTAGCACTTCCTCGCAGAGCCTCGCTGGCGGAGCTGTGGTAGACGGCGAAGACGGCCACCTGGTACTCCGTCACAGAGTTCAGGTAGTTGAGCACCACGCTGTCCTCCGTCCCCTGGACCACCTGAAAGAGACATCACACCCGGGTTAGCCGGGACGCAACGAGGGCCGCTCCGCCCGAGTCCAGTAGACCACTAACCCATCGCTTGGTTAGTCTACTAAGAGTTCTTAAGGCCATTTTCAAGGTTTCTGCAGGTTTCAACAAGTCAAATTTCTGACTTTTTAAGACCTTTTTAAGACCTTTATGAATAAGACTTAAGACCTATATCCCAACGTAAAAGTACAACAAAATACAGAGTCACAGAAGTACTTGCAAAGTTAAAAAACAACAACATTAAATTCAATTAAAGAAAGACACCTGCGCATATTTCAGCCTTTTGAAATCTAGTGTCAGAAAAACATTGCCATTTGTCGACTTCTTACTTGACGTTTGTGACGGGTTCTTTTGGCACTTTTTCCAGAGTTCTTGTCTCCATTTTCAAGTTTTTTTGGACAATTTCCCCATTGTTTTTGTCGACTTCTTTGAATTTTTTTAGTGGCTATTTTCAGTGTTTTTGTCGACTTTTGTTACGTTTGTTTTTATTTTGAAATCCTCATAGATTCAGGGCTTTGGAGAAAACATTCGGGACTGGAGACCCAGAAGCTCCGCCCCCTTGCACCACCCCCTCGCTCCACCCCCCCCTCACTCCACCCATGTACCTCATCCTCCGGCTCTCCCCCCCTGGCTGTGTAGTGGACCATGCTGTAGTCTCTGTCGCCCCCATGAGGAAGTCTAAGTAATGACAACCAAACTGTCGGCGCGTCCACGTGATACAAGCCTTCTGTGATTGCACACAATAAACCCTGTAGAACTTTCTTTTATTAGCCATTTTGAAGAAAATAAATAAACTACTCTAAATTACATATGAGATTCCAGCGTTTCAGGCAGTGTCGGAGGCTTTTCTTTTATGCTTGTTCTTTATTTCCTGAAGGATTTATCTCTAAGAAACTTATCAGCACATCTCTATTAAAACACCAGATTTAAAGTGGTGCTTTTGCATCAAGGTCGTAACTTTTGGATTTAACATTGAGAGGGGGGTTGAGCTCTCCAACCATCTAGGGAGGTCCCGGGACATGGACTGAGAAACGCGACAAAAACATTTAAAAGAAAATGTCTAAACAAAAAATCTCAGAGAAAAAAATACAAAATAAATCAACAAAAACATTGAAAAAAACCCGGCAAAAATGTCATAAAAAGCAACAAAAACCTAAAAAATGGAAAAAGCTCAGAAGTGTTAGTCAACTGAGAATGTCTTTTTTGGTTTCTTTAGACGCTCCAGTGTTGCTTGACTTTGAAAAATAAAGACCTTCCAGTCTTATTGAGCCATCAGCTCAGATTTCTACAAACACACACGTCACGTCACCATTAATATTTGCTAAAAAAAGACTTTAATTAGCTTGGATTCTGTGTTCTTAGTCACTGTGAAACACTTTGTACATCCACCAGCACTGAATCACCCAGATTCTGTGTACTGGGGAACGTCGTCCTGCGCCGCCTGTTGCCGCAAGCGTTCAGCTCGTCTCCAAAGAGATTTAAATCCAGTGGAGCTACATCAGATTAGCTTTGATGAAACCTCAGTTTCTCCTTGTGGGGAAACGAGCCGTTCCAGCTGCAAATCGTAATAAACATCAAAGAGAGACTGGATGAAAATGAGAGGGAACTGAATAAACCAAAATATCAACTCTGTGTAGGCAGGGGCGTGATTTACAGGTTATAACACCCCCCAATGATCTAAACTGGGCTTTTTATGAAGTTTTTGTTGCTTTTTTTGGACGTTTTTGTTGCCTTTTCCAAGGTTTTCTTGGACATTTTTTGACTCGTTTTTCAAGGTTTTTTTTACAATTCTTTTGAGTTTGTCTCCTTTTTTGAGGGTTTTCAGAGGCTAGTTTTCAGCGTTTTTGTTGACGGTTTTCTTGGATATTTTTTCGATGTTTGAGTTTTTTTTGGACCATTTCTTTTTTAGTTCTTGTCTCCTTTTTCAAGATTTTGTTGACCTTCTTTGAGGGTTTTTCTGGACACATTTCCCGTTTGTTTTTTTGGACAATCATTTTAATGTTTTAGATGCCTTCTTTGAGTTTTTGTGGCTACTTCTCAGTGTATTTGTTAAATTTTCCAACGTTTTTAGGATTTTAAAACCCTTAAAGATTCAGGGTTTTGGAGAAAACATTTGGGGCTGGAGACCCAGAAACTCCACCCCCCCCTCGCTCCGCCCCTGTACCTTTTCCTCCGGCTTTCCTCCGCTGGCTGGGTAGTAGACCACGCGGTACTTCTCCACCTGGCCCGGCGCGTGGGTCCACCTCACCCGGAAACTCCGAGCCGTGACCTCAGAAGTCACCAGGTCGCGGGGTGCCTCCACGAGCGTGGGGGGGCGGGCGGGTTGTCCTGCACCTAGAAAGTACAAAGTAAAGGAGAACATTAAAATGAAAGTACATGCTGCAACTTATCACGTATACGTAAATCATTTTGCTGAATTTGAAAATGACAAACTTTAAAAATCTTCACCTGCTATTTTAAGCAGCGTGTGTGTGTGTGTGTGTGTGTGTGTGTGTTTGTGTGTGTGTGTGTGTTTCAACAAGGTGACACGTTTTCTAAATAACAAAATAAGATGAGGTCGCTATGTTTTATTAGATGGGGACTGGGTTTTTATTGCTCGGGGATCTCCTGTTGAGACGGGGGTACTCCAGGTCTCATTCAGGTCTGTGTCCCACATCACAACGTAGCCTTTCCAGGCAGAATAATACTCTGAGCCTCCATAGATTCAGGGGATCTAGGTAGCAGCATGATAAGGGAAGGTTTTGTTTTCAGGACTGTCTCCTTTTGGAGATCGGTGGACCTGACAACATACTTCCCAATGAGAGAGATAGGATGAACTAGGCTTTACCATCTGATACTTAGAGAGAGATATGATGAACTAGGCTTTACCATCTGATACTTCTTAGAGAGAGATAGGATGAACTAGGCTTTACCATCTGATACTTCTTAGAGAGAGATAGGATGAACTAGGCTTTACCATCCGATACTTCTTAGAGAGAGATAGGATGAACTAGGCTTTACCATCTGATACTTCCTAGAAAGAGATAGGATGAACTAGGCTTTACCATCTGATACTTCTTAGAGAGAGATAGGAT
>NC_048420.1:24189803-24191512 GCF_013103735.1 Etheostoma cragini | reverse complement strand
CACACACACACACACACACACATGCAGAAAGATACAGAGAGACAGACAGACACACACACACACACACACACACACACATATGCAGAAAGAGACAGACAGACAGACAGATCCATGTACCACTCCTACAACTCCTCCCACGCTCTAATTGGGTCATGAATGCAGCTCCATGATGAGATGAAGCGTCTCTGACAGGACGCCTGTGGAGAGCTCTAATTCTGGTTGTGGTGCCGCCGGCGTTGGTCGTGAGCTCTGAAACACTGACCCGCAGCCTGGCAGGATTCTCCCGCCGCTCGCTGATGAATGACGGGGGGAACCCCCCCCCCCCCCTCATATGAATGCTAAGCTGCGAGTCGACCTTGTTACAATGTCAACGGGTTTGGCTGCTGCTGCTGGAGACGGACTGTCTTTCTGAGACCAACCAGAGGTCCTCAGCATTTTAATGTGCCAAGGACCCCTTAACTGAGAGACAAAACAGGGACCCCCTACTACATATTTTATAAAATGAAGTTGCATATTTAACTCAGCCTACAGTAACAGTCTAAAGCCTTTGTACTTTTATACATATTTAGTGCCGAAAACTGGGCTATAAAAAGATTTTTTATTTCAGAAGCTGCAAAGAAACTCCCTTTGTTCATCTGACCAAGTGATGGGTTACATAGGTGTAATTTACGGGGGGGGGGGGGCGTAATAAAAAATGGCCAATGCAAACCCCCCCCCCCCCCCCCCCCCCCCCCCCCCCCCCCCCACCGATGTTGAACCCAGAGTTACACCCTTGACGGCCTAGGACTGAAACGTTGCCTAATATTAGGTTTATTTTTTGTGAGTTAGAGCGTGTGCGAGTCTCTCTGCAGCTTCTGACCTTCTTATCTTCCTCCAATGCATCTGCATTTTTTTTAACAATAATTTGAAAAGGCCCCCTGCAGTAACTGCAGTTTTTTTTTATTGGGACCCTCTGTTGAAGATCTGGGACATCACACCAAATATGAATTGATTTTGGAGTGCGGTGCTTTATGTGTGTAGAAATCAGGGCTGGGCCATCAGACATCACAGTGTTCTGGACCAAATAACTCGATACTGCGACGATATTGTTGGGTTGGTGCTTTCACAACATATTAACAATGAGATTTTAGATAGATAATCATCTAACAAGTCTGGTAAGTTCTGGAAGTGACATCACATTACAGTAATGCAGTCTTTAAAACCAGGAAAAGACAACACTTGTGTCATATGAAATATATTATTCTAATATATCAACCTTACTTGTTAACCCTCCTGTTGTCCTCGTGTCAAATTTGAGCCATTTTCAAAAGGCTTGTGTATCACAAATTGGGGTTTTCTTCCAACCAAATCATCAGCGCTCTTCACAAGTAAAATAAATGATCAGTTCACTACTTTCAATGTTGAAAAGAGTGATTCGAAATGTCAAAAAACAACAACAAAAATGTAAAAAAGCGCAGAAACAAATCAACAAAAAAGCTTAAAAAACTTGAGGAAAGGCGACAAAAGTGATGAAAAAAAAACCAAAACACAGAATAAAACGTTTTTATTTTAGATCTCGACCCAGAAAAACTCTCGTTGACGGGAGGACAATAAAGTGTTAAGTTGTTAGAGTGAAGTCTTCCGTCTGCTCACTGTGTGTGTGTGTGTGTGTGTGTGTGTGTGTGCGCTTGTGTGTGCGGGTGTGTGTGTGGGTGTGGGTGTGGGTGTGT
>NC_048420.1:24186960-24189703 GCF_013103735.1 Etheostoma cragini | reverse complement strand
GGGGGGAACGCTGAGGGACGGGGGGAAGGATGAGGGTGAAGGATGCTCAGGGAGGAATGATGGGAGGTGTTAAGCATTTTAAAGGTGCAACAGAACGGCCTCTAGATTCCAAAGTCTCATGTTCCCCTTTAAGCATAATGATGAAGAAGATTTGAATCTGCTGAGGTTTCGGGAGGAACCGAATGGACTCTCTGCAGAGATTGAAAAGCACAAATGAAATCCACAGATTCCTCAGAGGAAGCATGTTTTAAAATGTAGGCCACCATTAGTAAACCGTCCAGGTATTGGTTCAGGTTTCTGGGTTCCTGTCCTGGTTGTCAGCAGAATCAGCGCTGGGTTTAATATCTGTCTGTACGCTCTGTAACAGCACGGGGACGTTTCTATTAAGGCTTATCAAATGTTCTTCCTCATCATCTTCATCATCATCTTCCTCTCGCCAACTCTGTCTGTCCTTTCAGCTTCTCCCACTCGCTCGCTCTCTCTCTCTATGTCTCTCTCTCTCTCTCTCTCTCGCTCTGTCTATGTCTCTCTCTCTCGCTCTCTCTCGCTCTCTATATCTCTCACTCTCACTCGCTCTCTCTGTCTCTCGCTCTCTCTCTTATGTATCGCTCTCTCTCTCCATCTCTATCCTTCTCTGTCTCTCTCTCTCTCTCTCTCTCTCTCCCTCTCTGTCTCTCTCCCTCTCTTCGTCTCTATCCCTCTCTCTCTCTCTCCCTCTCTTCGTCTCTATCCCTCTCTCTCTCTCTCTCCATCTCTATCCCTCTCTCTCTCTCACTCTCTCTCTATCTATCCCTCTCTCTCCATCTCTCTCCATCTCTCTCCCTCTCTCTCTCTCTCTCTCTCTCTCTCTCCCTCTCTCCCTCTCCCTCCCTCTCTCTCTCCATTCCTCTCTGCTGTGCTGAGACAGTTTCCTTTCATCATCCCCACATGCAACAAAAGGACATTGTCTACTTTCCTAAAATAAGCTCGCTTTGCCTTTTGGGACGATTTGAAATCTGGTTTTAAATCTGCATATTCTACTACTTTCTACTTCCTTTACATAACTGTACTTTCCTCTGTATTCGTCTTATACCCGTATTACCCGTATTTATCAAGTTTTATTCTTCAAAAGAATGCAGACTTATATCTGTGTTGTAGTGTTTACATTTCTGTTGAAACGTCTCTGTCAAGTCACGTTTATTTCATCCATAAAAATGGAAATTACAGTGCTCACACTCGCCATCTTACCCATAAAAACAAGAGAGCAAATACATTACAATACTATACAGAAATACTATTAAAAAGAACAAAAATTAAAATAAAATACAAGGCTTGCAAACTTGTAAACTTTGTTTTTTAAATCCTCGTAAATTTGTAAATTGTACGACTTTAATCTCTTTAATAATTTTGAGTTTTTTTACATGCAATGGCCTTAATTTGCTGTCTTAGTATTTGCATAACTCCAGAGGATTCATACAAACATAATCAACATTGTTAGTTTGCCAACATGTCAGAAATTCATTTAGATATAAACATAATATAATATCTATTTATTTCTTCTCAGTTCCTCTGTCAGCTCCCAGGAACCTGCGGCTGTCGGAGGAATGGTACAACCGCTTCAGGATCAGCTGGGACGTTCCACCGTCGCCCACCATGGGCTACAGGGTCGTCTACCAGCCCTTATCTGGTAACACACACACACGCACGCACACACACGCACACACACGCACACGCACACACGCACACGCACACACACGCACACACGCACACACACACACACACACACGCACACACACACACACACACACACACACACGCACACGCGCACACACGCACACACACACGCACACACACGCACACACACGCACACACGCACACGCACAAACACACACACACACACACACACGCACGCACACACGCACACACATGCACACACGCACACACATGCACACACCCACACACATGCACACACACACACACACACGCACACACATCACACACACATGCACACACACACACGCACACACATCACACACACACAACACATACGTCACACGCACACACATCACACACACGCACACACACACACACACATACTGTGACAAACACATTTCATAAACCTAGTTCAAATATGACAAACTCCAAATAATATAACCACTTTGTAACACACTTTGTCAGATAGTTCTGAGCCCCTGAATCCAGAATTTAACTTCTTAAAGTTAAGTCGGCCATCAACTAAACAAATAGATTTAAAGTCTCGTCCGTCCCCTCTGCTGTCTCTCTGCTAAACTCTGTAAAGACTCGGTAACGTCTGCACAGAAGGAATACTTGGACTTAAACTTTTAATGTTGGATGTATTTCCCCATCTGGTCTGATCCTGCATTTTTAATCAATGTTGTCGTCTTTGTTGTCATGTACTGTGTGTTATCTTCAAAAGTAATCGCCCCTCGGGGACAAATAAAGGTCTTGAACTTGAACTAACTTGGATAATTCGGTCCTTAACCAGTCTAAAAGTCTGAAGTTGCGTTAAAACACAACCACAGCATAATGTAATTCACAAACTTTCACACATTCCTGCATGGAGAAAGTTTTAGTGTGTTTTTTTTTAGTGTTACACAAGAAATAAAAACATAACAATGTCAAATAGTATTGTGATATGATCTGCTTGTGCATGAAGAGAGAGTGCGCGAGCAGATTATAAATTCAAATTCAAAGAGTCTCTTGTCTCATTGTTGGTCCACTCATATCTGTCCCATCATCTGTG
>NC_048420.1:24185857-24186950 GCF_013103735.1 Etheostoma cragini | reverse complement strand
CCCCCCCCCCCAGCTCCCGGCCCCGCTCTGGAGACCTTCGTGGGCGAGGACGTGAACACCATGCTGATCGTCAACCTGCTGAGCGGGACCGAGTACAGCGTCAAAGTCATCGCCTCCTACACCACCGGGTCCAGCGAGGCCCTGTCAGGGAGGGCCAAGACCTGTGAGTCTCATATGAAAGATGTAATACACACACATGCACATGGGCCTTAAAGATGTAATACACACACATGCACATGGGCCTTAAAGATGTAATACACACACATGCACATGGGCCTTAAAGAAGTAATACACATGCATGCACATGGGCCTTAAAGATGTAATACACACACATGCACATGGGCCTTAAAGAAGTAATACACACACATGCACATGGGCCTTAAAGATGTAATACACACACATGCACATGGGCCTTAAAGATGTAATACACATACATGCACATGGGCCTTAAAGATGTAATACACATACATGCACATGGGCCTTAAAGATGTAATACACATACATGCACATGGGCCTCTGGGGGGACATAGACACTATAACGTGGGGGCCCAGTCCTATCGGCACTAGATAGGACTGATTGCTTTTATCTGCCTCAAGGACCCGCTATTTCCAGAAATAAGTCCTCAGTTTGGAGTGGTCAGACTGTTAATGCTGTTATTTTAAAGCTGCATGTGCTGCGCAAGACTGGACATTTTGGACAAGCATAGCAACAGTAACTAAGAGGACAGGGCGTCACAAACTCGACTTATAATAAAAGTAATCTTTTACTGTCAAGAATCCACATAGTCTGTCATCTGGTCTATGATGAAAAACACTGTAGTCCTTCCAAACATTTTCCTCGTCTACTTCCTTTTTTATTGGGCATTTGTTTACCCCATATCAGCTGTCACATGATATATCTGACTGGGGTAAAGGAAGGGAGGTGTTTGATGCGTTGGTAAAGCAGTACAAAGACCCAGGACTAGGTGGAGGTCCTGGATCTTGGGAGGAGGCCTCGGTGAAGATCCAGGACTAGGTGGAGGGACGTCAAGCTGGGAGGAGGCCTCGGTGAAGATCCAGGACTAAGTGGAGGGACGTCAAGCTGGGAGGAGGC
>NC_048420.1:24182745-24185757 GCF_013103735.1 Etheostoma cragini | reverse complement strand
CGTGCGTGTGTGTGTGTCTGTGTGTTTGTGTTTGTGCGTGTGTGTGAGTGTGCGTGTGTGTGTGTCTGTGTGTGTGCGTGTGTGTGTGTGCGTGTGCGTCTGCGCGTGCGTGTGTGCGTGTGTGCGTGTGTGCGTGTGTGTGCGTGTGTGTGTGTATATGTGTGTGTGTATATGTGTGTGTGTCCTGCAGTGGCCCTGCCGATGGTGAACGACCTGGAGTTGTTTGATATCACCCACAGCACCATGAGGGTGCGCTGGAAGACGGCCGCCGGGGCTTCTGGGTACATGATCCTGTACGCCCCGCTGACGGAGGGAGACCCCGCAGACGAGAAGGAGGTGAAGATAATCTAACATCGTTTATTGTCTTGAACGAAGGAACAGTATCTGCTGTTTAGAGAATTCAACTCAACAGAGTGACACGTAAATCATGTCATCTGTAGGATATAAAGGCACCGTCCGTGTGCTGCGTTCTAGATGGACAGGTTGATAAAATGTCCTTCGAGGAGTGAACACCTGAATGACCAACAGTGAAAGGATGAACGGGGTTTTATTAGCGTGCAGAGGCAACTAGGGATGTAACGATATTGACGTTATCGCGCTATCGCGGTGGTAAACGTGTCTCGACGTCGTCGTGGTTGGGTTACAATAATAAAAGGACAGGTGTCCGTCAAAAAGCAAGAGGAATAAACAGTCCCGCGGAACAAATCATTGTTAACTACATAGACCATGATCCTTTGCGCTGCGTCGTCATACCAACCGTTCTTAAGCCAATAGGATTGCACGCGGCACGCTGTCCACACAAGCTCACAGCGAGCCAGCGTGGCCGACAGCGACACTTGTAAGGATGAAAACAACAACAAGCCCGGAGTTGAGATTGTGCACGCCCTGCAGCTTTGAAGTCACATGTCTGGAAACCTTTTGGTTTCGCCGTGTCAAAGAACGCAAAAGGAGAGAAGGTGGTGGACAGACAATGGACTACATGCAAGCACCGCCACAGGAAACTGTGATACAACACGGGAAGCACAAGCAATATGCAAAGTCATCTGATGACTCATCATCCGGAAAAGTTTGCAGATTCTCTCACAAAGAATGTCCTGTCTGGTCCAAAAACCCTGAAGGAGACATTTTCAACAACTACGCCACACAACAGCGCAAGGGCTCAAGAAATCACGAGGTACATCGCGGGATACATAGCGTGGGATTTATGTCCCTTTTCTGCTGTAGATGCTGTTTACAAGTGTTCTAGTTGCTTCTTAACTTGAACATTGCACAGAAGAATCCACAGAATATTGATGTTCCTGACCACAACTTCATGTGATCAGCGCTTTATCGTGTCATGATCCATAAATACAACAATAAATTGCCTGTTGACTGGCAAAAGCAGAATGAATGTCTGTATTTTTTGCTATTATCATCACAAACACTATCGGGAGCTATTTAACAATACCGTGAGCTTTTCCACAATATCGCAATAAATATCGTACCGTGAGGTCAATTTCCAAATGGTATCTTACCGTGAGATTTTGATATCGTTACATCCCTAGAGACAACGCAGTGGAACCGTTACTCAAAGCCAGGAAGACTGACTGTTGTGCGTCCTCATTTCCAAATGTCAGTTTCCGTCCACGCGGACTACAAAGGAACCCCCCCCCAGTAACTCTAGATGGGGTAACCCCAAAGCCTCGAACTCTAACTCGGTTCAAATGCAGACAGCTAAACACTCTACCCCAAGGCTGTATTTCACTGGAAGGATCTTCCATCCATCCATCTATCTATCTATCATCCATCCATCCATCCATCTATCTATCATCCATCCATCCATCTATCATCTATCTATCTATCCATCTTCCATCTTCCATCCTTCTATCTATCTATCTATCTACATATCTACATATCTATCTATCTATCTATCTATCTATCCATCTTCCATCCTTCTATCTATCCATCTATCCATCTTCCATCCTTCTAACTTCCATCCATCTATCTATCTATCTATCCATCTTCCATCCTTCTAATTTCCATGCATCTATCATCTATCTATCTATCTATCTATCTATCTATCTATCTATCTATCTATCTATCTATCTATCTATCTATCTCTCCATCTATCTATCTATCTATCTATCTATCTATCTATCTATCTATCTATTTATCTATCTATCTATGGTATTAATAAAGTCCGTCCATCCCTCCGTCTGTCCCTCCCTCCGTCCTCTATCTATCTATCTATCTATCTATGGTATTAATAAAGTCCGTCCATCCCTCCGTCTGTCCCTCCCTCCGTCCTCTATCTATCTGGGAGTATCTCTGGAACCTGGACTGCTTCATGTCTTTTTGACCCAGATCCCTGGCGGTCTATAACTCTGCATTAGGAAGTACGACTCCTCCGATCTGGCAGAACATCAAATATCTCGCGCTCCAAAAGGAAGGGATTGATGGAGGGAGCAGAGAAGAAGAGCAGATGGACCGACAGTGTGTCAGCGACTCCGTTCTGCCAGACTGGTTTTTTTCTACCATCCGTTTAGTGTTTGGCAGAAGGAGAAAGATGCTGGTTCTGGTGTGGTTCCATTGTGTGTAGTAGCGGCTGTGTTATAGTGGAGCTAATCCTCCAGAACCGACCCGGGATCGGACCAGCTGGAGGTCTGCGTTACAGAACTCAGCCACCAGAATAAGAGACATCTTCAATGTTCAGTGGGTCATTTTTACACCTTAAAACGTCTGAAAATGATAAGCTCTATGTTATAAATGTTGAGTTGTGTTCTCACATTGTCCCAAATATTTCCACCCAGAGACATCTGTCGGTTATTCCACGGTAACGGTCTGTTGAAGTCGCGGGTCGACGACTATTTAACCCTTGATTGACATTTTTTTACCATTTTCTGACACTTTATAGACAAAACAACTGATCCATTCATCCAGAACAATATCAACATTAATCAACAATGCAAATCATTTTACTATAATTTAGTGTGTGTGTGTGTGTGTGTGTGTGTGTGTGTGTGTGTGTGTGTG
>NC_048420.1:24180415-24182645 GCF_013103735.1 Etheostoma cragini | reverse complement strand
TAAAGCTGCCAGATGAATGTAGTGGAGTAACTAAAGTAACTAAAGTAACTAGTAACTAAAGCTGCCAGATGAATGTAGAGGAGTAAAAAGTAGAATATTTTTCTCTGAAACTTCTTTTCTTTTCATAATACTTTCTACTTCTACTCAGCGGAGTAAAGAAAAGACATGTAACAAATAAAGTACAAGTACCTCAACATCTAGACTTAAGTACAGTACTCGAGTAAATGTACTCAGTTGCGTTCCACTGCTGCCAGACGCCTGCGTGGCGCCGGCCTCCTCGTGCTATATTCTGCACCTCGCTTTCATTATGTAAGAGTTGTGAAGTTGTGTGTTCCTCCCCTTTAATTACCGCTGTATGAAGTCTCCTTTAAGGCCCGTGGCCTGCGGCTTTAGGCCAGGGCGTGTTTTGGTCTTCATGATGCGTGCAGGGCTCTGAACGCAGGGCAGATAAGGACGGAGGCGGCGGTCTGGGGGGGGGGGGGGGGGGGGGGGGGGGGGGGGGGGGGGGGGGGGGGGGGGGGGGGGGGGGGGGGGGGGGGGGGGGGGGGGGGGGCGGCGGCCGTGGTATTTTGGGCCGAGTTGAGGTCTTAATTTACTTTTCCTTTCCTCCATCTCTGCGAGCAGGGCTTCTTGCCACTGGCCCGACATCGCGTGTGCTTTCACTCATCTGTTACGTTAAGTTGTGAAATCTAGTTTTTATCATCTTCGCTTTTAGCCAAAGTTGAACCGTTTTTTTTTTTTTTTTGTATTTTAAGAGTTCTGAACAAGCTGCACATGCTTTTAATTCTTCTCGTTTAGACTACTGTGATGCTCTTTATATCGGTGTAAGTCACAAGGCAAGGCAGCTTTGTTTGTAGAGCACATTTCAGCAACAGGGCAATTCAAAGTGCTTTACACAACATCAGTTAAACAATAAAACACAGGTACTAACAGTTAAAAATCATAAGCATTAAAAACCGATAAAACACATGAATAGACAGTTAAAAAATAGAAAAATTAAGACAGATAAATAACAAGTATAAAAGTTACAGTGCAGCATAAGAAATTTAAAGAAATGAACAGGTATTTAAAGAAAGGCAGCATCAAAAAGAAAGGTCTTCAGCCTTGATTTAAAGAACTGAGAGTAGCAGCAGACCTGCAGGTTTCTGGGAGTTTGTTCCAGATATGAGGAGCATAGAAACTGAATGCTAGAAAGCACTTCAACGCTTACAGATAGTCCAAAATCCTGCAGCACGTCTTTTAACTGGAACCAAAAAGCGCGCTCATGTACCTCTTTACAATATTTTATATTAATTGTTTTGTATGTTTGAGTTTTTTCTGTGCAGCACTTTGGTAAAGCTGTGTTTGTAAAATGTGCTATAGAGATAAAGTAGACCGGGTTGGATTATAAGAGCTAATTTCTGCGGATGTGTATTTAATTTTTTTTGTTCATTAAGTGCAAGAAAATGTCCACGTGAATCGCTCCTGACAGTCAAATCTGCTTTTGCAGTGATTACGCCTAGAGGGAAGAACCTGAGGGTTTGTGTTTTATCAGCACCAGGACATTTATTGGAAACTAAGTGGTTTTAGTCCCTGTTTGTGGTCTTCCGTGCTGATCCTCGGTCGGTGGTGCCGATGTTTCCCCCGTTTCTAATGAGTCTAATGTCCTCTTCACTCGGCGTGTTTGTTCATAACGACTCAGCCCCGTCTCTCTGCCTCCAGACGCCCCTCGTCCCTCATTTCATCCAGTTACTCAACAACTGTTTGTTCCTGTCGTTGTTGAGACATAATGGGCTTTAATGGCGGCAGCGGTGAAAAGAGGCCATCGCAGCTGCATAGAGAAAGGTCCGGGGTAGAAAAATAAAACGCAGCATGGTGGAGAATAATGAAGACTCAAAATCAGACTTCATATTGGATCAAACGAACAGTTATGTGCTGTTTACAGCGGATCATAAGAGCTTACCAAATAGAGAAGTGTATCCACTTTTAGACTGTCGTCTTTTGTTTTGTCTAATTAGTCTTATGATGAAATCCTTTTTAATCCATCATTAGTCCGTGTGGAAGTCTGGCTAGTCCACTCAGCGCTCTGGGATGGGAGATAGACGTGCTCTGGTTTATTGGCATGTCTTTAAACCAATCAGAATCGTAGTGGGCGGCACTAAGCTCCGCACCAAGGACCAGGTAACCATAGTCCTCAGATTAGACAGATAGTCTAGCTAGCTGTCTGGATTTACCCTGCAGAGATCTGAGG
>NC_048420.1:24177931-24180315 GCF_013103735.1 Etheostoma cragini | reverse complement strand
CATAGTCCTCAGATTGGACAGATAGTCTAGCTAGCGGTCTGGATTTACCCTGCAGAGATCTGAGGACCAGGTAACCATGGTCCACAGAAATCAGCTGCAGGTTACAGCGCCGACACAGAGACAGAGGACGGGGACGGACATTGCTTGAAAAGACAAAAGGCATCCGGTGGAACTTCTTGGCGCACCGGAGCAATACCAGTAGTTGTAGAGTCCATATCTATAGATATACACTAGTGTTCGGTTAACTTGATGTTTGTCATGGCATTTAAAGAAATGTGTAGATTTGTGGAATCACGGCAAACTTTATTCCTGCTTCCTTCTCATCCAGACCATTTATCAGCAGGATGGTTTTAATTGAAAGATCCTCTCTCCTTTGTCTCTCCAAATCACAGATTCCAACTAGCCTTCATTTCTTTAATGATTGATGGAAGCACCGACTTTTCCATAAATAACATTGTGATAGAGTTCTTTAAAAAAAAAAAAAAGATCTTGTATTTGCACATTGGAATAGCTTTTAAAACATTTGACAACAGTTCCTGAATGGGCCGCTCTGTTCAGTGTAATTGTTTTTATACGGGCACCTACATCTAGAAACTTTGGAGACTTGCCTATCTCTAAACTTTTTAATTTCCCATCCTCCTCATTCCTGTGCTGACCCTGGCTCGACCTACTATAATAGCAGACGCAGTCTCTCTCTCTCTCTCTCTCTCCCTCCCTCTCTCTCTCTCTCTTTCTCTCTCTGCTGGTTTGTCTTTATTCCGACCTCGCGTATAATTGAGGTGAAGCCATAACTCAGGATAAAACAAAAAAATAAATGAGTAAAATCAGTTTCCGAGGGTAAATCAGAAGTGAGGTTAAGAGGCTTTTTTCGACCTTTGCTAAACCTCCAGAGGATTGGGAAGGAAGTCCAGGCAGAGCCTGAGGGATGTAGTGAGGGTCCGTCCACTTTATAATTAAAACTGAGAAGTCCAGGAACGGGGTTCAGACCCCCATGAGTGTCCGTGTGAGTGTGTGTGAAACCACTTACAAAATCCTAACTCAACTAAACCCTGACCCCCTTTATAACTGCAGCTCTTTGGCAGCCAGTGTTCCTGTTGTTATATTACCGTCTTGTTTCTGTTTCCTATCATCACATTAAAGGGACTATCACAGGTTCAAAGGTCTGGCTACACCACGGATGCATTCTGTGGCGGCTCTGCTAGGTAGTCTCTGGGAGGAACTAGTTCTGGTGGAACATTTGCACCTCGCAACAGAAAACGCCACATCCAACATTAAATAAAGTTAACTGTCAACACAATACAGTAACGTGGGCTATTTAAATTAGCTGATACATGGTTACACCTCATTATCTCCAACCAGTGGATCTCTGTGTGTACTTAGTCCACAACAATCCCACCAATCAGTCCCAAAGCGTCCCAGTTGGAGGTGACACTCTCAACATATTCTTTATAAAACATCCCAGTTAGAGGGAAAGCCGTCAAAGTATTCTTTGTTAATCTTTAATTTCAATTTCAATTTTATTTCTAGTATCAATTCATAACAAGTGTTATCTCAAGACACTTAGAGTACGTCTAGACCACCCTCCAGAATTTACAAGGACCCAACAGGTCTAGTAGTCTCCTCCAGAGCAAACAGTGCGACAGTGGCGGGGAAAAACTGCCTTTTAGGCAGAAACCTGGGACAGTCGTTCCCTGAAAGAACCAAGCAGACCGGCCTAGTTGCACCGTCCAAATGTTCTTCAAAACTTTGTCAAAAACAGTCATTTTACCTCGCAGAACCAGGAGCTGCTGGTCTACTGCGTCTACCGGTTAGTTTGTTCTAACCCTTTAAAACAATAATCCCTAACACACAATCTGATAAATCCAGTGTTGGAGGAGCACCAAACACAGAGCAGACTGTGTTCAGTTGACCTTGGTCCCCTTCCAGGACAGGGTGCAGTAAGACTTAAATACAGATGCAACTCTTCAGCATAGATGTGGAGGTTTACTATGTGTCCTTAGAGGTGGTTTTGGTCTGATCTCCCACCTCAGTACCGCTGACCCCGGCGAGGAACCTGCGTTTCTCCGACGTGGACCACAGCTCCGCCAGGCTCAGGTGGGACTCTTCCTCCAGGAAGGCCAAAGGCTACCGCATCATGTACGTCAAGACCAATGGAGTCCAGACCAATGAGGTGAGAGGATCATTACGGACATCAAGGTTCAGAAACAAATCAAAGTCTCAGATGTCAAGTCAAGACTACCTAAACCAAGACCAAGAGCAGAGTTTATCGAGAACAAGACTTTGAGGAGTTGAGACCGAGACAAGATCGAGACTTTGAAGGGTCGAGACCGAGTGAAAACCGAGACTTTAAGGAGTTGAGACAGAGACAAGACCAAGACTTTGAG
>NC_048420.1:24173987-24177831 GCF_013103735.1 Etheostoma cragini | reverse complement strand
TTGTAGAGCGTCCTCTGGTGGACAGACTATGCAACGCCATCACTAACAAGGACGTTGTAGAGCGTCCTCTGGTGGACAAACGACAATGCTCATATCATGGTTGACCGTCCGTTTTTATTTTTTAAATACCCATTTATCATAATCATTTGTGTCATTATGAATGATTCTGATGAATATTAAAAAAAGATAGATTTGTAAATGCCTAATATCGTCCGATAATATCCCAGAGCGTTGTCCTTCACATGAGGAGCCCAGTGAGACCCTGCAGCTCCATGGCACTACGCCGGCCGAGGCACCAGCTGGGAGGCGCAGACCTCAGTTTACTCGCTACAAAGACCTAGACTGCACCCCTGCACTGCAGCCCACTAAGCGCCTCTCTCATCCGTTTTAACTCGATCCATAAACTGAAACACTGTTTTCCTCCCTTGAAGATTTATCAGTGTGAACCAACCTTGAACCAATCCTCCTTTCTTCTGATGCCCGTTTCTTATCTTTCTACTCTCACGGTATTAAAGACATGCTTATTAAAACAGAAGAAGGGAGGTGGAGAGAAACAAACAGATTACATCACAACAGCTGGAGTAACATGGGGAATATTTACTTGCTGTGGTGACGGTCGTCGTGGGCATCGCGGTCGCTCTTTTCACTGAAAATGAAACAAGAAAAACATTTTATTTATCTACTCGACAATTCTTAGAAGATGCATGAAGAGTTAAAGGAGTTTGTTTCCATCTGGAAAATGTTCTCCACCGAGTGGTTTACAGACATAAGATTATATAACTTAAAGACAGATTACAGACTGGCAAAGCAGCACATGTTTAAATTAGTTTTTTAATGCTTCTGTTGTCTTCGGGTCAAATTTGACCCCTTTCCAAAAAGTTTCTATATCAGAAATTTGGGTTTCTTTCAAACAAATTCTCCAAAAAAGTAACGTGGAGGGTCCCAAACAATGCTCCTCACACGTTAAATAATTAATCAGTTCACTACTTTCATTGAATTTCTTTTGTTTTTTATCAATTTTATAGAATTTGGAGGAAAAAAACCTGGATAAAAGAACTTAAAAAAAGAGAAAAAAATGTGAATGAAAGTGACAAAAATGTCAACCATTGTCAAATAAAATGACAAAAATTTGAAAAGACAAAACATTGGGGGAAAACCAAAAGTTCCCAAAATTTCAGAAGGCTAAAAAACTTTGAAAAAGTATCAAAATCCATTGGAGAAAAGCCACAAACGGGTCGAAAAATACGACTATAACCTTGATCAAAGGATTTTCATTTTAAATTTTGACATTTCCAGGTCGGCGGGAAGACAACCCAAGAGTGAACTACAGGAGGAGAAGAAGAACTCTGCTCTCCATTGACTTGTATTGCGGAGCGTTTCCTCCTCGCCAATTCTGGCTGCCTAAAAGCAGCTTTTTGGCATGTTTCTACATGTGTGCTAGCAGGCTTATGGCCGCAAACACCGACGCTGACGCCAACCTTTCTCCGCCTGATGGGTCTCGGTCTCTCAGACCAAAGCTTCTAATGTTATGGCAACTACCAGCAGTGGACGGAGTCTCCACACTGCCTCCTGTTTGTGTCCAGTATACCAGGATGTTGATAAGATATGAGGTTCTTAGTTCTTCTACTGGAGCTTAAAAACATTTGGGTGCACGGCAATCGCTTTTGGCTCAAAACTTAAAAACAAGTCATAGAGGTGTGAATGCAGCCTTAGACATTATGGCTCATAATTTAAAAATCCTTATGGACAAAATGCACGCTTTATTACCAGATCCACTGTTGAGCTCTATTATCTGCGGTGATAAGAGCCAAGGAATTGAACAGCGTCCAGAAGTTGCAGGTGTCATTTACCTGTGGACTCTACGAGGACCACCTCGTCACTCTCGACCTCGTTCGCGTAGATGGCAGCGAGGAGGACTTCGTACTCCGTGACGGGGCTCAGTCCTTTTATCAGGTAGGTGTTAATGTTTCCCTTCACCAGAACCTGAACAGAAAGAAAGAAGGGGGAAGAGAGGGATGGATGTTGGTGTTAGACGAGACCAGATGTACGGCTGATACAGAACATCTGGAGGTAAACTGATCTGAATCAGTTCACAATACATGTTTGTTTTGAGTTAAAGCTACAGTGCGAAGTTTCTGTTGCCCCCATGAAGAATTAAAGTAATGACAACAAAACTGTCGGCGCGTCCACATGATGCAAGCCTTCCGTGATTGTCTGAGGTTATGGTACTCTACTGGGAAACAGTAAATTGTTCTCGACGTTTTAACCCCAAGTGAAGGCGTTCAAGTGTCTAAGGATCTTAAAATTGATAAATACTGTATTTTCCGGACTATAAGTCAGACCTTTTTTCATAGTTTGGCTGGTCCTGCGACTTATACACATGTGCGACTAATATAACAAAATATATGTAATTTAACAAGTTTGTAAATGTTAATTCATACTGAAAACATTATCATATACAGCCGCGAGAAGGCGTTCTAGGCTGGTGACAACTATCTGCTGCTCCAAAAAACAACAGAGAAGGACTGAACACAAACAAAATGCCCCCAAAAAGAAAATCCTTCTTGCTGGAAGAACAAGTCCATGAACGGGTACTTGAACAACGTGCTGTCGGGAGAGGCTTGTCGACGGTGCAGTTACATCTCTCCGACTGGTAGTTGTTCTGTATAGTTGAATAACTGTTAATGTGTTACATTAACATACCGGACACCTGCCGTATTCAGCCTGTTGGTCTGTGTGCTATCGTATAGTTGAATAACTTGCCTTTCCAGATTAAATGTCTGGTCTTTTATTGTGAAATGAATTTCTAATTTCTAATTTTTAATTAAATGTGACTTATAGCCCAGTGCGACTTATATATGCTTTTTGCATTTCATTGACTGATGTAACTTAGACTCCAGAGCAACTTATAGTCCAGAAAATACGGTTATGCAAACTCTGTAGAGAAAACCAATGCTGAAGGGAAAGAGCAACTGCACTTTGAATCTCTGTTTAGGTCACCCACTGTCTGGTAGTGAGAAAAAGAATGAGATAGTACAACCGGCCAAAAGGAGTTTATTTAGCGGAGTGCAGCCTTGTGTATCTGCAACCTGGACAACTGTTAATACACACACACACACACACACACTACACACCCACCCACCCCTACCTCTTCGCTGTCCCCTCCATCGGTGGGCGTCCAGGTGAGTCGGTACATCACCACATCAGAGGCTGGGTGTTGCCAAGACACCCTGAAGCTGTCTGTGGAGATGTCACTGCTCTTCAGACCTAGCGGTTCGGGGACGGTCTCTACACACAAACACACTTCTGGTTACCATGGTAACAATAAACCTGAAAGCTTATGTTGTGTCTGTCTGTGTCCAGAACGTTGGAAAAGCTAGATCAGATAACAAATAAGGCTTAGGTGACTGTTTGCTGCACCTAAACATCATAATGGACGGTAAAGCAAAGTGGTTCCTAGTACTTGTGGTGAAGCTGTCGGTCGTGGCCTCCGCTTGGCCCTCATCGTAGACGGCAAAGACCCCGACTGTGTACTCCGTCAGCGAGGTCAGGTTTCTTAGCAACCAGGTTGTCACAAGGCCAACATCCACCTGCAGACACAGCACCAAAACAACAATGACATGTATTTTGATTTATCCAAGATGTGCAGCCTGGATGGTGTCCAGATGTTCTGGGCCGTCACAGTAAGAAAAACTCGGTTGACATGGGAGCTTTGGTTAACCCTTGACTCCATCTCAGCCCCTCAAAGTCTAGGTCTCAACCCCTTAAAGTCTCGGTCTTGACTCTGTCTAAACCCCTCAAAGTCTCTGTCTTGTCTCTGTCTTAATCCCTTAAGGTCTCGGTT
>NC_048420.1:24168085-24173887 GCF_013103735.1 Etheostoma cragini | reverse complement strand
CTGGTAGTGATGGCATTGCATGGTCTGTCCACCAGAGGACGCTCTACAACGTCCCTGGTAGTGATGGCATTGCATGGTTTATCCACCAGAGGACGCTCTTCAACGTCCCTGTTACAAAAACTTTGGGTTAAGTCAATTTTTTATTATTTTGGGTGGGTGGTGTAACGCTCCATATCCCCCCTGCCTAAATTGTGCCTATGGTTTTTGGGGATCACCACTCTCAATTTAAGGGCCCTTGGCCTAAACATCGTTTTTGACCCCTGACGTAGACTACACCACTGCTGCAGTGTGATTGTTTTCACTCTCTCTGATCCTCCAGCTCCTCGTTTTGGGGTGAGGAACATGAGGATCGATGACGAAACCACCTACAGCATGCGGGTGGCCTGGCAGCCCGGGGACTCCAGGAACGTCCGACATTATCGGCTGAGCTACATCAGCGCCAAGGGGGACCGGGCAGAGGAGCAGGTGAGACGGGGAGGACAAAGACGGTGGATCTGCATGATAACTTCAGAGTGAGGGGGTCCTGGATGTCTGCCCTCACTCTGATACATCTGGATATAAAATGACAATGAGAGCAGTTATTTAAGATGTTTTTAAGGGGTGATAGAATGATTATGTAGAGGATTTCACACTGTTCCTTTAAGGTCTCCGTATAGGGTGTGTAACATCGGCTGGGCTCAAAATGGCTCGGGGGTGTTCTTTGCTCCCTAATGCAACCCTGTGTCACCTCTCCTGGGGTAACTGTGAGATTTGCATGGTAAAGAGGTGTCAGGGGGACTTCGAGGCTCTCCACTATGACGAGGTAAACTCTGTCACCCCTTTAAGATACGTTCACATTGCAATCTTTTTTTTTTTTATTAAGATTATTTTTTGGGCACTTTAGGCCTTTTATTGACAGGACAGTTTAAGACGTGTAAGGGGAGAGAGAGGGGGAATTACATGCAGCAAAGGGCCGCAGGCCGGACTCGAACCCGGGCCCTCTGCGTGGAGGAGTAAACCTCCGTATATGGGCACCCCCTCTACCAACTGAGCTATCTGGGTGCCCAACACACTGCAATCTTTAGTGCTCATTTCTGATTTATTGATTTCATTGTTTTTGGCTGTTCACATCAGGGCTGGGCAACATATCCATATTATATCAGCTGTGTGTGTGTGTGTGTGTGTGTGTGTGTGTGTGTAGTTCATGTTTCAAGTTAAAGTACATGGAATCTTTTTATTACTGTGGTATCAAAATCGGCATCGGGAATCATGTTATTTTACTGGTATTGGCACCAACTACTGAATTTATAGTATCATTAGACTCCGTGTGTGTGTGTGTGTGTGTGTGTGTCTGTGTGTGTGTGTGTGTCTGTGTGTGTGTGTGTCTGTGGGTGACTCTGGCCACGGGTCCCACATCAGCCTTTTCATCCTGACTATAAAGAGCTGCCAGCTGCTCCACCATGTGCTTGTTAAATGAGATCTCTTATCAGACGTGCGAGCAGCTACGGGCTCTGTTTGGCAGTCCCGTCAGGTCATGAATCCCCGAGCAGCGCTCACCAGCAGCTCCTCAGATGTCTTTCTGCTGGGGGAAGACGCTGGCAGGCTTCCTCTCAGGCTCTGTTCAGAGCCAGTTTCACTCGGTTGTTTGTTGTTGCCGAGGCAGGGACACCAGCCATTAAACAGCAATAAACATATTCACTTGTTTCCATGCGATCGATGTCTGGATGGCAGTTATCCCACTTTATCTACACCGATGGAGTTTAGTCCTAACTGTTAACAACCGGTACAACATTGTGGATTTGATAGCATGCTGGCTCAGGAGTCTCTAACTAGAGCCCAACCAATATATGGGCGGGCCAATATTAGGCATTACCCGATATATTGAAAAAAAATATATATATATATTTGATTAGGACAATGCACATTAATCAACATTTCTGTTAATGCACCAGTGTTAGCCAGTCTAATTTTCAACTGTAGTCCTACCCAGCATGCATGTCTTTATGGTGGGAAGAAACCAGATTACCCAGAGGAGACCCACGCTGACACTGGGAGAACATGCAAACTCAACACAGAAAGACCTGGATTTGAACCCAGAACCTTCTTACTTGAGTCAGTAGTGCTAACCACTGAGCCACCGTGCTGCCTAAATATTGCGACAATGATATTGAGTCGATAAATCTTACGCATAGCTGCTGCAACCCAGTGCTGAAAGACGTTTTTTGGACATTCAAGGTTTTCATCTTTCAGCGACAATGTGTTCTTCTAAGTTCTAAAAAAAGTTTCCATAGTTCTCCAATGTCCCAAACTTTGTCTTTGCAGTGATTTCTCTCTGCTCCCCTGAATGAGCCGACTGGAGAGGGGGAGAACAGTTGTTATGTTCACACAGCTGTCTGAGATTCGTTGCCTCTTCTCTGCTTTTATCCCTGAAACTGTCGACCAGCTGCTCCACGATGTCTCGTTAGACAACTCAAATCACATTTATCTGGAAAAAAAACACCTGAAATCTCCATCTCCGCCAAAACAACTCTCTGATGACACTACCTGTCGTACACATCAGTGATTGATGCAGCTCAGATTCTAAAACACAGACTGTGTCCAGCCTTTGCATCTTTAATTTGGTGCCAGGTACTCCTGACACCTGACAGTTCTGTTGTGCGCACCGTCAGATTGCGTCCACTAAAAGTTGTTTTTGCCACTGACGGGCTCAGATTGTTATTTTAAGGAAAGGATCCCTACAGAGGTAGTTTATTATCAAAATACCCTTTTTTCCAGCAGTGAAATACTACTTCAGTCTGGGTGTAATTTTCATCACCCATTCCATGTACCCGTTGTACCTGTAGTCACATATGAGAGACATTTCATCATTTCATTCTCATCATTCAGTGACTTTTGTTGGGCTGCAGTTAAGTGCCGTTTAGCGGACATGTTGCACATATTGCTCACCTGATGTGGACTTCCATCCCCGTGCACTCGGGTGTGGTCTCCAATTCAATTCAATTCAATTTTATTTATAGTATCAATTCATAACAAGAGTTATCTCAAGACACTTTACAGATATACCACACTCCAGAATTTACAAGAACCCAACAGTTCTAGTAGTCTCCTCCAGGCAGTTTGCCTTCAAACAACGTCTCAGATGGACCCTGCTTGATATTCTGGGCCTGCACCGATAGCCTCTGTCAAAGCTAGATTGGGTTGCTGAATCCTATAAATACTTCATGAAACCATGTTTGCTTTTACAAAGTGGAGTAAAAGGAGTGCAGCTGAAGGTGGTTTCTCCCAACTTTGAGGCTCGGTGAAAGTTTCGAGACTTACGGCCTCTTTCAACATGCTGGGCTGAAATTGATCTGTCAAGGCCCGCAGTGTTTGTCTGAGAAAGTGTTTTCATTTTTTTTGGGGGGGGTGGATGGAGCCGGCCTAGTCTGTACATGCTCGTAATGCAAGGGAGACAGACAGGACAGGAAGACAGACGGGACAAAAAGACAGACGGACAAGGTGGTAGACAGGAATGAAAAGGTGGCCTGCTTTTTTTAGGGGGGGGGCAAACAACACAGTACTTTAACCCAGGAAACCCGGGTTCTTGTCCCGCGTGGCAGTTAAATGTATGTCCCGACCCAGAAGCCTAGAGTCCTGACCAAGCGCATGAGGCCATGAGACTTTTGGAGTCAATAACAATCGCTAAAGGCATCTGACCAGGCGTTGCTGGGAGACGGGATTCGTTGCTGGGAGACGGGATGCGCTGCTGGGAGACGGGATTCGTTAATAAGAGTATTCAAACCGCAAACTCCAAAACCGAGTAACTACACGCGATCGAACCACCAACCCTGTGATTAGTGAACCCTCAGAGTTCCCCCCATCAGTTTGTCTGTCATGTTCATGTTAAACTAACTTGACTTTGTTTGTGCTTGCAGAGGACGGTGCCCACCAATCAGAACAGTCTGATTCTGCAGCCGTTGCTGTCGGATACGGAGTACAAGGTCTCCATCACCCCTGTTTACCCCGATGGAGACGGACCCACAGCCGCGCGGATGGGACGGACCCGTAAGTCCTGTTCACGTTCAGTGTGTTTTAATCCTCTCGTCTTTTAAACCTGCAACACGTCACGGCGACGCACGTCGCTCGGCCGTGGCTCGGTAGCGTTGCATTCCCCCCCCCCCCCCCCCCCCCCCCCCCCCCCCCCCCCCCCCCCCCCCCCCCCCCCCCCCCCCCCCCCCCCCCCCCCCCCCGACTCACATCGGGTACCCCGACGGTACCCAACGGGACCCGACGGGCCGGGCCGGGTTCCAACAGATTTTTAGAAAGGATGCTCGGGTTCGGGTCGGGCTCGGTCACATCAGCGCGATAAGGCATTGAACATTTTTTTTGTGTAAACTCATTCTTTTTTCCTGTTTATAACTTTTGGTTTTTTTATTTCTATTGGTTTGTTTTTTCTTTTTTGCTTGCTTATTTACTGTTTGGGTCTGACTGTATTTTACAAATTGTTATCATGTGAAGCACTTTGCTACTTTGCCTGTAAAAGGTGCTTTATCAAGTAAACCTATTCTATTACACTCTCAGCAGTGGCAGCAAGGCATTAAACTAAACATGTACAGTAGATGTGTGAGTGAACATCTCTTATTGGGGCGGCTTATCAATACAGGTTAAGCAAGGTATTTATTTTACTCAGATTTACTGACATAATCCCCCACATATGATGTTAATAAAAGCGGGCTTTCCACACAAACAAACGTACATGTGTCATTAGTATGAGAAACAAATGCGATTTTAATTGTGTCGGGCTCGGGCCGGGCTCGGACAGAAAAATCCGGCCCGATCCGCACTCTAACGTCCATGTTGGCAACACTGTTTTTTTTGTTTTTTTTGTTATTGTGTTATTTTTCAAAGGACTTTTAGGTTTTATATCTTATGTTTGAATTTTTACACATTTTATTTTAGTGAGAACTCATAACTACAGATAACTAATGTTAGGGAAATCTGTGTATGTTTTGTAACGTGTTTCTGGATTTAGTTTCTCAAAATATATATTGGCTTAATATATCGGATTATCCGATTTTTAAACCATTAATGTTATCGGTATCGGCGCTGTCGGGAACCGTCCACGTTACTTTTTTAAACAATTGGAAAAAAACACAGACATAGACATAGAAACATTTTAGACAGAGGTCAAATTTGACCCGAAGACAACAGGAAGGTTAAATGAAGAGTACCTATAATTGCAACGACCTTGCCCCCCCAAACATTCTTTGCTCAGGTGCTTTCTAATACGTTAATTCAGCCTGCGGCTCATTACACTCGAGACGATGTCCAGGGGGAGTTAAAGGAGATTGCAACCTGTCCTGCTATCTTAATGTCCCCCATCCATTTCTTGTACTGTGGAGGTGAAGACAGGAATACGATCGCAGGCCTTCTTTTAACTTTTGTTAAACATGAGTGATCGGCGCTGTGAACGCCCCAGCCCAGGCTAATGATTTCCTCCTCTGCCGAGTGCATTACAGAACAAACACTCAACTTCCAGCAAGGACGAAGAGCCAAAATCACGCCATTCATCCTTTCCTTGTCCCATCACGTCTCCCCGAGAAGAGCATTACACACATTAGCAGAAGCTAACGACGTTCTGCGGGTTCTAAACGACATGCCGTGATGATGAATGGTTCCCGTTAGCGAGTGAGGGATGAGACGATCGCCCAGGGAGGAGCGACAGAATGCAGAGAGAGGGAGATGATTGGGTTTTTCAGAGTGAAGATGGATGATCTGACAATGGGAGCCGGCATAATCTGGGGATTTTAACCTATGAGGGATGGGGGGGAAATGCTGATGGAC